>NW_006911336.1:0-141754 GCF_000523455.1 Bipolaris oryzae ATCC 44560 | reverse complement strand
GTTGTAGTTAATAGAGAGCTAAGCTCCTAAGCTACGTAGCTATCTATCTACAGGCAGTTGCCTGAGCAACTATCGGACCGATAAGGCGTAGCCTATCGGGTGCCTCAAGTTAACCGAGATTCCATCGAGGATCATCTAAAGGGCGTTCAGCCCGTTACATCTAGAGCTAGAAACACCTTAGTGGCGGCGGCTTAGCGTTCCTAGGTTAATACTATATTTTTTTATAATTTAAGAATACACAAGTTTTTCATTAGGCTTTAATACGTTAATAGTAGCAAGCGCAGCGTTAATTAATTGTATTATGGTCACGTTATGAGTGGTTGAAGTAGATAGAATAATTGGTGTTGGAGGACGTAATCCGGCGTTGGCCCGTCCGCGGCGTTGGCCCGTCCGGCACCTCTACGAGGCGGTCACAATGCTCCGACTACGGGGCTGGCAGCTCCGGTCATCATTCAGCGCTATTTTTTTGGAGCAATGCTGTTTGTGGAAGCTTCATGTCCATAATATACGAGACAACTAAGCACACATAGCGATTTTGCTCAGTCGCACTTTGTAGGACCAGCCGAGCCTAGGCTGTGGAGTGCCGTCATCGCTACTCCACAACCTCTACGTCACAACTGTTGCATACTGAAAGAACCGTGTCGCACCACCATCCATTCCATAAGTAGCCATGGTGATTCAAGTTAAGCAGTTAACACCCATTCCCATCTCACCCGAATAATTCAGATACACATAATGAGCGGGCTCGACTACTGTTCTCTAGTTTCCATTCCCATCAGCTATGCGACATGCTCGCTCGGCAGCCCATCAAATCCTCCACCTCTGCTTGACCGACTGCAGGCAATCTCGGATGCAGGCTTCTCTGCCGTTGAACTTTCATTCCCAGATATCCTTTCGTACGGTCAAACCTTGCTCGGCCATGAGGTGCAGCCATCCAACTACGATGAACTTTGCACAGTAGCAAGTGAAATCAAGAAAGAATGCGAAAAGAGGAACTTAGGAATCATGATGTTGCAGCCATTTTCCAATTACGAAGGTTGGCCCGAAGGTTCTCCTGGCCATAAAGATGCCATGGACAGAGCACGCGGCTGGATCCGCATCATGCAGGCATGCGGAACAGACATGCTCCAAGTTGGATCAACCGATACGCCGCTTGAAAAACTTGAAAAGGGAAAAATGGTATCGGACCTCCGGGTGCTATGCGACATGCTCGACGAGCACGGCTTCCGACTCGCCTACGAAAACTGGTGCTGGTCGACACATGCCCCGGACTGGAATGACGTCTGGAATATTGTCCAGCAAGTCGACCGACCAAACATTGGTCTCTGTCTTGATACTTTTCAGACCGCCGGCGGCGAATGGGGAGACCCTAGAACCGCATCTGGCGTGCGCGAAGATGTGTCCAAGGACGAGCTAGAGAAGCGCTTCCATAAGAGCCTTGAGAAACTCAGTTCCAGTATCCCAAAGGAAAAGATTTATCTCCTGCAAATCAGCGATGGGTACAGGGTACCGCAACCGATGAACGCTGAGCGCGATGAGTCCGGTCTGCTACCTCGCGGACGCTGGAGCCATGACTTCAGACCGCTCCCATACAATGGCGGTTACCTACCCGTTGTCGATGTTGCAAGAGCAGTGCTCAAGACAGGATTCCGGGGGTGGTTTAGCTACGAGGTGTTTGACGGTGGATCCGATGGCAAGAAGACGGATGTGGATATTGTTGCCTATGCGCGGGCTGCTAAGAACGTGCAAGAGCGGTTGCTGCAAGAGTGCACGGGACAAAAGGTGGAGGAGGAGATGGCAACGAGATGATGTTACTGGGGAGTATTCTGATATCACGAGTCGTGATTGCTACGATAATGTATTGTAGCTAGATCAGTAGTTAAGATGAAGGCATGCAATACGTATCCAATCTACCATCCAGAATCACACAGCATCAAGAATAAAAGATAACCATGAACGAGATTTAGACTTTGATGCTTCCTACGAAAAGGACACATGACAATAATCAACCAGACTTCATATGTAGATGTTCAGCAAACTATGATAGGCAAAAATGCTCACTTTACCCTCGGTAAAACTCCCATTGCTCCCATCGTCAAACTCAAAGTATACCATCAAAACGTAACAACAAGTTCGCAGCGGAACATAGCTATGCACGATAAGCGGGCCAGGCAAGCGACCAGATATCCCGTATCTGCACACCACCTTCTCCAGTGAGACAACTGCATCCTTCCAACGGCTCGCCTGTCCGAACTCCGCATGTCTCTCAAGCGCTCTCTGCACTTCAATCATCGCTTAGTATCCAGGTCCGCCTTTCCATCGGAACATTTGTCAATTTATCTCATTTGCGTTCATGGGGAAACGTGAAGCGGATACGCGGGCCTGCTTCCAAGACGTACCAGACTAGGAATTCGATGCAGGATGTTCCCGAACAACCCCCCAGGGCTAATGTATGCATACACCAACGTTTCCGTTGCACTCCACCACGCTACATGCGCGGCTGGAAGAGCAAAATAGCCTGAAAGGATGAGTCCCGCACACACAATATGAACGGCTAGCACATGCGCCACCAACAAGCGGGCATTCTGGAGACATGTACATACATATAAGAAGGTTGCATGTGCTTTTGCAACTGCAATGAGGTCTAGATAGTACTACTACTACTATTCCTATCTGGTTCCTGGATTTTCGCTATCCCAGCAAAACATACACACAAAAATGCCATCTTCAAAATCCAAAAACATCATCATAACCGGCGGCGCGCGCGGCATAGGTCGCTGCACCGCACGTCACCTTCTCTCCCTCCCCGCCCAGCACTGCGTCTTCATCTTAGATTTCGACGCCGAAGAACTCGACTACGCCGTCTCCACGCACCTCTCCGCCTACGCACCCCGCGTAAGCTCCCACGTCACCGATCTCGCCAAGCCAGACGAGATCCGCACTGCTGTCGCTCAAGCCGCCGAGTTCTTTGGCGGCCGCATCGATGTATTGATTAACAATGCGGGTATCGCCCGCGGCTTTTTCAACGCCGGAAACGGCACCATGGAAGATGAAGCTACGGGCGCGCAATGGGAAGCGTACATCGCTACGAATCTCAGTGCACCGTTTTATGTGAGTCAAGCGGTTATCCCTTTCATGAAGAGTAAGAATACGCAAAAGGAGGGCGCGAAGGGTGTGGATAGGAGGAAGGATCTCAAGCGGACAGAGGAATTCAACCAGTTACCTACGAACTTGCATGGAGAAGACAAGCTAGATGAGGGGGGCTGCATAATCAACGTTGCGTCATTTCGTGCGCACCAGTCTGATCCGGATTGTGAGGGGTATGCGGCGAGTAAAGGGGGGGTGTTGGCGTTGACACAGGCAATGTCGGTTTCGTGTCAGAGATGGGGAATCCGTGTCGTGGCTATTTCGCCCGGGTGGGTCAGTGTGCAGCATGAGTGTAAGGCACGGGATTTGGAGATCAAGGAGCAGCAGAATGGCGCGTACAAGGAGGTTGCCCCGCATGAGGAGTCCGCACAGAAGCTGAGGATGATGGCGTGGGCCGACGATTTGGATGAGTTGTATCATAAGCAGCATCCCGCTGGTCGGGTGGGAAGAGGAGAGGACCTTGCTGAGATGGTGGAGTATGTTATGGGAGCAGGCTTTTTGAGTGGTCAAGAGTTGATTCTTGACGGAGGTGCGAACAGGAGGAAGAATCCTAATATCTAAGTCGTTGAATCAAAAGATAAATCGTTATACTGACAGCCATGGTTGATATATGATGCGTTAAAAATGGCCCAGGTCCATTTCAAGGAATATTAGGATCAAATTGCCAAAGCACACGTGGTTCGAATATCGATGCGCCCAACGCCACGCTAGCATTCATATCAAGAAATCAAATAACGATGATGTGAGTACAGACCAGAAGACGGCTGCTGTAAGTAAAACGTGGAGACATGTTTACTTGAACAGGACTTCAATTCCATCCTTGTCCTCCATTTCGTAGTCGGCCACGGTGTCCAAGGGCATAAGCCGGTCGCCGTCAAACATGAGTGTGATTGGTTGGTTTTTATCAATGCCGGTTTGAGACTTGTACGCGCTCGCAATGTGAGCGATAGTGGTATGCTATAGCTCTTGTTAGTATACATGGCCTATCTTGTCCCAAAGATATCTGTACATACTGGGTTCACTGTCAAGCCAAAGTCAGCCCTGCCCTTGGCACGCAAGATGACGCGGAGTTTCGTGGACACGGGTGTAGGTTCCGGAGTAGGAGTCTCTTCGACCACAACAGGGGCTTCGGCAGCGAGTATTCTAGCCGCCGCCGCTGCAGCCTCCTCCCTCTTGTACTCTTTATAAAGTTCACTGGTCCAGGCTTCGACATGGATCTTGGGGAGGTTGACGTCATCGTAAATGTTAGTGTCCCCTTCGATTGTCACATTACCGCTGTCATCAACTGTGATGCCCAAACGTGTGATGGACGTGCTGTCATATATACGTGTGCCCTTCCACGTGAAGAAAACATTGTCTGCGTCTTTTTGCGAAAGGCCTTGCTTTGCGCACCATGCCTTGCGTGGCTTCTCGACATAAGTGTCGACTCTGATCTTGACCATGAGGGGGTTTGTGTTTGGGATGCGCGAAGTAATGAGAAGTTGGGTGATTGGGGCTTTGCGGGTGTCGCTGCCTTGTGCTGATGAGGCAGCGGCCTTTGCTGCAATGCGCGCTCGTGCTCTTGCCCTCAATGCGGCAAACATAGAGTCTTCTTCATCCTCTGCCTCGTCTTCATCATCGTCGTCGTCGTCTAAAATAACCACTGGCGACGGTCTTGACTGGCGAACGGTCACGTCTTGTGTATGCCCGACAGCGGCTGGCGCGGGAGGCTTGGGAACATTATGCGAGTCATCGCCCGAATCATCTAGCTCAATAACGAGCGAGTCCTTATGTGGTAGCGAGGTGGCCGAGGAATTGGACGTTGCTAGTGAGTCGTATCGAGCAGCGAGCGAGGCCGGCGGCGATTGTACTGGGAGAGGGGAGAGGGGAGTTTTGCTGCGTCCGGGGGATGCCTTCAGCGTCGAGCTAGCAGTAGCCTTCTTGTCGTCTTGATCTGACGTGCGCCGACGTTTACTGTCTCGTGGCTGCGAGTGCTTGCGTGCACGGCGGGTCTCGTCCTGCTTCTTTTCCTCTGCGCGCCGCCTGGCCTCGTCGGCGATGATGTCGGCAAACTCATTCGAGTGGCTGAAGATGTCGGCGTCGTCGTCTTTCGGAGAGTCTTGCCAGGCTGGGCGCTTGAAGAGGGAGCGCTTCTTGGGCGGTGCTGCGCTCTGGGTGGCTTGTGTCATGGTTGTGAGAGAGGCATGGATTATGAATGGGCTGCCTTGAACGGCGTTGACTCAGCAGTACCCGCCTGGGAGGAGCAGGCGGACAGACGTGGAAGGCGGGACGGTGGGGCTTTCCCAAACGCGCAGTCACGTTGCTCGCGATTGCCATCTCTGAGTAGCGATAGAGAGAGCGGGTCCGTGCGCCACCTGCTCAGTCCATTCACCCGTCACCCACCAGCACATCGCCAGCGCAAGGCAGGAACACACCTCTTCTTACGTAAGCTCCCTCATCCTGGCATCATCTATGCTACTACCGCCATGTCGCTGAACATGTGTGCAGGAACTCTCATCTACCCAGCCACGACACCATGTCCACAAACGGCGAAAGCCCAGCACCAGAGGCCGCTGCCGACTCTCGAGACCCCAGCGGCTTCCTCAGCGAGATTATTGGGGCTCCCGTCACTGTCAAGCTGAACTCTGGCATCATCTACAAAGGTGCACACACTACTATCCTCGTCTCCATTGTATGCTAACACCGGCACAGGCGACCTTCAGTCAGTCGATGGCTACATGAACATTGCCCTTGAGCGTTGCAAGGAAGTCTCAGACGGCAAGGTCACGCGCAACTGGGGCGATGCCTTTGTCCGTGGAAACAATGGTAAGTTTTTCCTTGCCTTAGGTCCGCCTTTTTGTTTTGCTAACCTTGCATGCAGTCACATATATTTGCGCAGACAACGCATGAGTATACTGGGTGTGAACCTTGAATCACCAAGCGCCCATCTCTTCGTGCCCGTGTGCACGCTAGCATAATGGTTGAGCTATCATGTGCGCTCCTATCCGTGTCAATCAGAGCTCGGTCAAGTGTCATTGTATCAACGCCTACAGCTTAAGCCTGTGCTACACTGTCTCTATGCTCATCTGGCGGTATGCAGCTGTACTCATACATCACTCTCAAGAGACCAGAGATATGCAACCAATCAGTTTTGACCATATATCCCAGTGACATCTCTATCATCAGCAAATGCTCTACATTTTTGCCTCCTTTCATGTAATCCACGTCTCTCAGTTTCACCTTCACTGTGATATTGCCATGTACCGCCATCACCACTACCGTCACATCGCTTCATCACAATCACTCGCAAAGTAGTGAATCTTCCATGTACTGATTAAGCCCTGTGTATGCAATGGGAAATTCATTTTGCGACTCTCCACAACCTTGCGCAGTTCTCGAATCTACTTCCACCACCAGTTTCTCTTGACACCTTTCTCTTACCGATTCCTCACACAAACTTACTCAGCTAATTCGACCAATTCATCCCATTCATCCCAAATAATAGTTTCAATATCACTGAACTGGGCACAATCATGTTGCGCATTCGATTGCATGGCCAAAACAAACAGCGTCCGCAAGAAAACAACAAGCATCACGTGGACATGGCCAAATCATCACCTACAAACAGCATCATGGATGACCCAGATATAGTCAAAAGAGGCATCTATTTGACCGCTATGCTCATTTCTTCACAACGCTTGCTAACTGAGATAAGTATATATAACTCCCATTGATTCAGACCGGGCGATATACAAAGAGGATATTGATACGCATGGAAGAAAAGGAGGGTATGTTTCCCAAATGCGGGCTCCTGCTCCAGCACTTGATGGGATGGGCGACATTTTGAAGAGCGCCATCTCTCATACGGCAGAAACCCCAATTTCTTCATTCGATTCAAGGAACCTGTCTAGCTTCCCAAGTTCGGTGGATGATGATAGCGACCCAAGCGACTCACTCCTGGTGCTCGCGCCCCTGTATATACCAGAGTCTGGGAACGATGAAGCGGCCGCACAAGAGCGACCTGGTTTTACGACCAAACGATACAACCCAGACGAGTCATCAAGAACGTGGCGTGACTGGCTCATAACGCTGTTCGCAGGACGCAAGCCAACCTTGAGCTCACACAATCATCACAAACGCACTGATAGCTTCATCTACAACTCTGCAGGCACTCAGTCGGCTTCGCAGCCACTGAAGCCTTCTAAGAAACAAGATGCTACAACAGCGCCCACACAAAAGCCTGCCCTCAAACACACCGCTCCATGTAATCACGCACCTCGACTCCTCCTCTCAACCGTCATCCCTTCCGTCTGCACACCCAAATCCCATCTCGTCACACACTGCCTATCCTACACAAAGATCTCGCCCGCCCCTCTCACCGCATACACTGGATACGCAGTCGTGGCGCGCGACGACTACCCACCAGAGAGAGTGATCCGCGGCTTTGACGTGCCCGACAGACCAGCACTCACTGCACCTTCGTCCAGAAGAAACAACACAGCGGCAAATCTGCTGGACCGTGACCGAGATGCATGGCCAAGTTGGAACAGGAACATCACGTCTCCTGCAGACTTGCCTTTTGGGAAGACACATCCAGGACGTGTGTGGATTTCTCGACAAGCGGGAATGAATTCGAGAGGCAAGACTGGGAAGTGTGGAGGGGATTGGTCGAACTGTCAGGATGCGAGTCGATGCTCGAGTATCGGGGTGGAGGAGTGGCCGTTTAGTCAGTATTGTTATTGGTGAGGATGGGCCGGGAGAAGCCGAAGAGAGAGCGACTATGAGCAATGCGATGTATTATGGAAAGGGAAATATGGCGTGGTAATGTGTAATTTGGCAAAGTCAAGTGACTCATAGTACTTTAATGTGTAATGCAAGACCTAAAACACCAACCCTATTGTGGCATAAACATCATATCTCAAGGGTGGCTTCTAGTGAAAGTTGTCATATCTTCATTCGGTACTAGCAACAAAAAAAAGGAGCGTGGATATCATCGTGTTGCATCGTAATTCGTATGCCCAAACGCCAAAATCAAGGAACGCTAATTGCATGAAGTCGTCAATCAGAACTCCCCCTGGGAATCAAACAAATAAAAGGAGGCTATCGCACTATATCAACAGTGTGAGTCTTACGCATTGAGTGGCGTAAAGATAACCTTGGCACTAGGCTTGGGTAGAATGGTCGAGCGCCATGTGAATAGACGCTTAGCGTTCGGCTCGAGGAGTTCGCAGTCGTAGTTGAGAATGACTTGGCCGAGGATGACCTTCATGACTGCTGAGGCGTAGAACCGACCGGGGCTATGATTTTGTTAGCTAATTTCCCCCGCCATTGTGCAAGCACCAAAGAAAAAAAGGCGATGAGAAGGTAGAGAAGGGAAGTAAACTCACCAAGCCATGCGTCCGGTTCCCCAAACATGGAATGTCATATCCACATCCGTCAACTTAGTTGGCTTCTTCTGAAGAATCTCAAACGAACCCTTCGCATCTTCCAGCGACTGGACAAGCGCCGGGTCCGCAAAGCGGAATCCACTGAACGTGTTAGGGGTAGGGAAGTCAACGGGGTTAGTCATTATCGCGCGGACAGGGGTACAGAACCAGTCGCCGACGTTGACGTGGGTACCATCCTTGAGTGAGAAAGGTTGAAGAGCTGAGCGACGGGTGCTTTCTGTTCTTTTGCATTAGCAACAGTAAAGAAGAGAGAGAGAGAGAAAAAGAACTTACGCGACTCTACAGGCGTCAACCGCGCAGACTCCTTGATAAAGCTATCCAACAGTGGCAGACCCGTTCCCTTGCGTTCGAAATCCGCATATTGCGCCTGGCACTCTGCACGAAGAGGGGCAACGTATTCAGGGTGGAGGCAGAGATCGTGAATAGCGAAGGTGACGGTTGTGGAGACGGCGTGGACAGAGCCGAACCAGATGGCCATCAGCTCGTGGACTACACGTTGAGGGGTCCATGGGGCGTTCTTGGGTGAGGTCTCCATGATCCATTGGATGCAGTCGGCCTGTGATGATAAGTTTAGTTTGGTTCAGGTACATGGAGAGATACTTGTAGCACGTACATGTTGAGGCACCTTTTGGCCGAGCATGGCGGCATCACGTTCGATGCAGCGTTCTTGGGCGATAGGGAGGAGGCGGTTGAAGATCACGGCATGGGATTTGAGGGTGCGAGCGATGATGTTGCCGACGATGCTAAGGGGGTTGATGTTAGTAGGTGGATGTGCGTAGAAAAACCAACAAAAGTGGTTCGAAGAGATTACGTACGGGCTCAGGAAGCTAGGTAGCAGACGCACAATTTCGGCGCAAATTAGAGTCTCCTCAATGTATTGCAGGGCCGAGACCATGAACTGCTCGTCTTTGGCTAAATATGTGTAAGCTTATGCATGAGAAGGGTATTCAAATACTGATTTGGGCATACCTAGATCCTTTCCGAAAAACGACACTGCGTTGGACAATACGACGAGCTTCACAGTCATATGGTAGACATCTGAATGCCTCTTACCTATGCCTTACTGTTAGCTGCATTCATAGATACATGCAAAGTGTACAATACCATTGATGACTGGGTGGGTAGCATGTAGCTCCTCGAATCTTGTGCGGATGATGCAAGTAAGATCCGGTAGGATTTTGGGCAGGTTATTGGTCAATAGCGTGCGAAGAGCGCGGATAAAGCCCACTCCTTCGGTTCCGCGCCTATCGAACCAATTGAAGCCATGCCTGTTGTATGTCAGTAAGCTGCATAGGACGAAAGACTTGCAACCTCGGTTAACATGTGGAATGGAAGTCATGTGATTTCTATGACTGCCATATGGCAGGAACGATAAGAAACTTCGAGCTATACTCACATTGTGTATACGGGTTGCAACATCTGAAAATTCATTAGCATCAATAGAGAGTGCAAGCGGTAGACTAGCTTACCTGCTTGGAGGCTGCTTGAAGTGACAAGACGGTGTCGGGGGCATTGTCAATCTCTTTGATTTGCTGAGGGTCGGACACATAGACATAACGGTTGTCTGGAGCGAACAACTCGAATGGCTTGCCACCCGCCTCATCGAATGCCTTTTGAATAATTTCTGGACCCCAGAAGAGGTATGCCCATGCCTTGTAGCGGGTCACAAAGGGCCTGGAGACATAGTTGAGAAGCTGTCGTAGTGACGGCTAAGACAATAAGGTCAGCTTTGAACTTGGAGGATTTAATATACAGAGAGACTGAAAACGCACCAACTTCCTAGCTACGAGTGCTCTGTAACAAAGAAAAATTGACAAGAAACCAAACACACTGCTTGCAGCGTTGACTGTCAAAGGACTCAACGTAGGCAAGTGTACTGTTGGCAATACTAGAGCGTCCATTGTGACTATGGGAAGTGTACAATGGAAAAGTTTAAAAATTGGACCGGACCTGCTGCTTGGGAGCCAGGTACATGGGCTATGTTTTGGTACATATACAAGGCCGGCCCAAGCAAGCAAGCAAGCAAGCAAGACCGTCAAAGCCTGATGGCGCAGAAACCTCGGTCGTAGTGCTCCGTCGCAGCGTCCCCGTCAAGCATGCTAGCAAAAGCCATCATTGGTTTTACTGTGCCGTTATCATGCAGCTCGAGGCAAGCGACATCAGCCCACGTTACCCTCAAGTCTGTGTCAGTTTATGTAAATGCACAGCTACCATCCGGCATTGTGGAGGCCCGTCTATACGTGCATGTCACGATTGGTGGACTCCGTCCATAATACAAGCCATCCTAGAAGGTAGGCGTGGCCGATGCAAGCAATGAAAGCGCCTACGCCCATGCACTTGCTGCACTGCGTGCTTGCTAGTAACGGCCCGATGTCTAGTAGCGTAGGATTCGGGGAATACGGTTGGACAGCGTCGGAAATGCGGCTCTACTGTATGGCCCATGCAGTGGGTGCGTAAGTGGTATATACAGTACATACATACACGGGCGTATTTGGGTACATGGGGGTAATTCCGCTTGTGTAGGAGCTCCGAGGACCCCCATGTCGAGCGGTGGCGCAATGCGGGACAATGTGCCCGCACTACAAAGTGGATCAAAATGTCAAAAACGTGGAGTGAGACCACTATCCCGGCTAATGAGCAAGCGCATGAATAGCTTATGAATATTTAGATGTTGCGAAGGTGTGTTTATGTTCGTGTTCTTGGCATCATGTGGCGTATTGATGTTGTATCCGATTGCTCACTCAAGAGCTAGTTGCGGCGTCGGTCGTGAGTCGTGTCTGTGCATTTTACTAGTAGTACGCCGCAACTAAAGCAGCCATGGATACCAGAGCAAGTGTATCTTTTTTTTTCTCACTAAAAAATGATTTAATGACCAATCGGTGTGAGAAATTGACACATGGGTGCATCTCATATCTCGGACATCTTGTCCCAGCGGCCAGGGCATGGTACCTATTGTCGGACAGATAGTAAAGTCATATCTCCCTCGAGTACCATGTGAAATCGCTGCTTCTTGGTGGGTAGACCAAGACAGCAAGTTGAGACTTTCAAGTATCCAGCCTCGAAACGATGCCACAACTCAAGGTACCTCAGGTTCAGCGAACACATGTGAAATTCCGGTGAGGCACTAGTTCGACGTGCAGACTAATGCATCAGAGTCCCCACCGCGGAAGGAAATCCTGTTACGAAGCTGGGTCAACGACCTTGAGCTTCTGAAGCTGACCCAGTGAGAAGGCGGGCCTGATGGCACTGAGAATGCGGCCGGTCCATGGAGAGGGCTACTAGACATTTGATCGGTCCGACGTTGAGTGATGACGATGCCAGACAGATGCTGCTCAAAAATATTACCCAATCCGGTCTTGCCGGAAACGCCATGGTTACTCCATCAGTCCGGGCTTGAACATGATCTAGATTGCAGCCAGTATGCAGCAAGGCCGGGATACACTGCTAGTGAGGTCTCCAGGTCGCATGCTCGCCCACATGGTACGCGTGTTTTTTTTTGCATGCGCAATAATTTGGCGGTTCTTGATAGGCGAGTATTCTGGGCGATTAAGCCAGCAGCGAAGGCGATAGCGCACCTCAATCTTGAGTTGACGTCTTGGAGGGTTTGGCAAATGGCTCAATTGGCCGGCGGCATATGCCGAGGTGGACTAACTCTGTCTGCACAGCGACGTCGAGTGCCGGCACCTACGAAAGAGGCGGTTGCCTGCATGTTCGAGGCACTGCTCTCGATAGCGGACACTGGAGCGTGCATTGGACAATAGCAGTTGTGCTGATATTCGACCGGGTTTTTTGCCGTTGCGTGGGCTTGGGGCAGTTCGTCCGGGCGGAGGACGCACCTGTGCGTTACAGCCATCCAGAGGAGGGGAACCATGACCATGTGGAGACGCTGAACAGAGGGCGGCAGCCGAGGCGAGTACAGTAAGAGCATGTACATGCGTATCCACACCATGGCGTTTGGCCTTCGGCTGAGCTGTAGGTATGGGAAAAGACAACCAAGACGTCCCCAACTGGCGGGCAAGTGAATCCATAGTGGGCAGCCCCACGCCGTTCTCGTTCCAGAAGCGGCGGTCAGCCGACCCGAGCCGTGTGTAGAGCCGCGCGGTTGGCGCGCTGTTAATGTGGCCTCTAGTCGTGCATGATAAATGGCCAGATTGATTGCTGCTCCCATCGGCGTGGGTGCATCAAGCGGTATCGAGTAAGGACGTATGTACTTGGACATGTACATACATAGTACTGTGGGCTTACTAGTTATGCGACCTCCTGTGCGGCTCGGATCACGGCCACTCTATTGTCCCGCCTGGGAGGATGCGTGTGCCGCCGTCGATTAATCCCTCTCCCACCTGTACTCCGCCCACATCGCTGTCTATCAATTTTGCTTTTGCCGCAATTCCAGTGGTCGGTTTACTGGGTGCAACGGCTCGAACTTTGTTTTTTGCGGGCAGCGGGTTCGGGCCCCCCCCCCCCCCCCGCAATCCATTTCCAACTTGATCCAGCCTTCGGCCCACGACTACTCTTCTAATTCGCCAATCCCCACCAAGAGACAGAGACTGGGATGCCAAGTCGAACAAGCGTCTTGGGCCGTCTCTGGCTGCAGGCACCCTGGTCCGGCGGATACGACTGTGTCAATTCGCCTTAGCGCTGTCGGCGTATGGTAGCACTCGCACGCCATCCCATGTATTGCTGCTATCGCCTGGAGAGGTGCATGGAATATGGCACCTTTTAAAGGGTTTTTTGGAGCCCAGCAGTTTCTGCTCTGCTCCTGTGATATTGTGATTTGTGCATAGAGCCATGGAGCTCATCATCACGCCCACACAGGCCCTCGTGCCTTTGTCTATCCTCTTCGTTGTCTACCATGCCATTCGCGCTTTGTTTTTTGGGCCACCGGAATCAAAGCACTGGAAAGAGCTGCCAACTGTAGGCCTTGGAAAAGGATGGCTCGCCTGGGTATGGGCGACTCTAAAGTCTGTTCGCAAGACACAGGATTGGGCCTTTGAAGGCTATCGCAAGGTATGGTCCGCTACAATGCTTGCGTGCCAATTACTCAACACCTTGCTACTAGTTTGCCGGTTCAAACAGTCCCTTCATCATACCTAGCATTGACAGAGGTGCTATGATCATTTTGCCACCCCGTCTTATCAAGAAGGTCTACTCGCTTCCAGAGTCTACGCTTGACATCCATGCCACGCAGAGCGAGACTATCCAAACAAAATGGACCGTCTGGGACAAGGAGGTAGCAGACAACGATTTCCAGATCAATGTCGTGCGCCACCAAATTACCAGGAATCTTGAACATCTGACTCCACTCATGGCCGACGAGCTCGACAGAGGCTTCGATCGGTGGTGGGGCGAGAAAGGCGACGCAACATGGAAAGAGGTCAAAGTCTGGGATTCCTGCTTGAAACTTATTGCTGGTGCAAGCAATGGAGCTTTCTGTGGCGCGCCGCTATGTAAGTTTGTAGTGACGAGACCCAGAAACTGCAAGACTGACGCGTTTCTCTAGGCCGTGATGAAACTTTCCTGAATGATCTTCGAGACCACGCCATGAGCATCTTCGCAGGTGCTATGCTTATCAATGCGACACCAAAGCCATTGAAGCCAGTCACTGGCTTCTTGGTGGGCTCAAACTGCTGGTACCTGCGACGTAAGGCTCTCAAGGGCTGTCTGCCATTTGTAACAGAACGACTGGAAGCAACGGCTCGCTACAAGGCTAATCCAAAGTGCGGCTGGACACCACCGGTACGAATATTTTGCTCTGTCGTCTACAGAGTCGTATGCTGATTCCAAATCCAGAAAGATGGACTCCAATGGCTCATCGACGAGTGCTATCTTGCTGCTGCCAAAGGTGACGTCGGTCAACTGGAGCCAAAACGCGTAGCCCACCGTCTCTTGCTCGTCAACGACATCTCCCTACACTCCACCAGCTTTACCGTCCAAAATGTCATCCTCGACCTCTTCAGCTCCGACCCTTCTCTCGGCTATGTCGACGCTCTCCGCAACGAAGCCAGCACCGTCCTCGCCAAATCCGGCGGCGTCTGGACACGCGACGCAGTCCGAGACCTCAAGCTCATCGACTCCATGATCCGTGAATCAATGCGCCTAAACCCTTTTGCAATCTGCGGACTCCCCAGAACCGTAAGTTTTCCTCCCAAACCCTCCTAGGAACGCTGGTCTCTAAACATAATTCTGCAGGTCGTCCACCCAGAAGGCATCCGTCTCCCCGTCTCCAACGTCCACGTCCCCCAAGGAACTATGATCGCCGTCCCCATGGAGCCCATCCACTACGACGAGCAAATCTACCCCCAAGCCCGCACTTTCAACCCCTTCCGCTTCGCCGACCCCACCAATGTCAGCAACATCATCGACAGCTTCACCACCAAAGAGGATCTCGAGGCCGCCGCCAAGGAAGATGCGACGGAGCGCAAGGCCAAATCCACTGCTACTCTCGACGACGCCTTCCTTGGATTCGGCTTCGGCAGATATGCGTGCCCAGGCAGGTTCTTCGCGCTAAACGAGATGAAGGTGTTTATTGCGCATATGCTGTTGAATTATGATGTCGAGCACATGGCGGTGAGACCGAAGCCGCTGGATACCGTGTGGCTCAAGTTGCCGCTACATGGCGGCAAGATTCGCGTAAGGAGACGAAACTAAAGTGTAACGTAGCTATGACTTTATGAAATAATGATTTTTTTTTATCTTTTTTTTTTAAAAAAAAGAAAACTTGCACACTTGTATGTTCTATGATATCTTCACATGTCGTTGTGAGTGCTTTTGAAAAAGACGGCGTTGAGTCAAGGTACAACGAGAAAAGTGCGTGTAATGTACTAGTAGGCAAGCGACAAAAGATATATTAGTATTACCTATGTACAAAGTGCCTCGCCAAGCCGCTCCAAGCCGCCCACATACATATTATTGACAAGCTTTTTTCTATTATATAGTTCGCATTAAACGGTAGCGGTTAGAAAGAAAAGAAGAAGAAAAAGTAGTTCAGCTGCACTTATGCACGTGGGAGCTAGGTACCCTATGTAAACCTTAAAGTTATAAAACGCAACTGGACTAGCATTACGCGTGCGCGCGCGCACGCAAACGGGTGGGTCAGTTAGCAGGGGAGGAGAATATCCCGGTTTGGGACCAGTTTACCCGGAGAATAATCTATTTGCTTTTTCTGGGATATGCAGGTGTGTGTGTGTGTTGTCGTGTTGATGTTGTAGCGAAATACCGCAGTTACATAGTGTGAGTTAGCCTGGTTTCGGTGTATTTGCGCTAGATGTCGTAAGCTACATGATCATCGGTCAAGGATTGAAAAGTCTTTGCATTTGCTTCGCATCGTGGTTGAAGCTAAAAAAGTGGCGCTGTAGATCTTAGCCTTGTATTTCTTATCGTTCTTGAACTAACCGATTGCATGTCTTCACTTGTACTATCATCAACCGAGATGTCCTTGACGGCAAAACATATGACGAGCGTCACAACTTGCATGATGATCATTATCGGAAGCAGGGTGCGGAAATCATCTGAATAAGCCTACATGATGCGGGTACGTAGCCCCGAGCCTATTGGAAAGCTTTAGGTAACGTGAAATGAGTTGGCGATAGTCATTACCTCGTCTTATGGTTCAAGTGACAGGAGGGCTCTTGATGAAGATAGGGTAATTTAGGGAATTAATATAGTAGTCGGCCAGAAATGGTGTAGTTTAGTGTGTTTATTGTTGCAATACAGTCTTAAGGTGTACATTAAAGGGGACGATGGACAGTGGTGTTATAGCAGTGCGACGAGTGATTTACTGTACTACAACGAGTACGTATGTACCGAATCCCCAACGTTTACAGGCTCCACCATACCCGTTTATTATCCTTCCTTTCATTATCATTCACACCAAAATTTGATCTCCAGATCTCATTACCATCTTATCTAACTACGCAAAAGAAGATAGTATTGCAGACGATCACCGCAATTTCCCCCTCCTTTGCCTCAGCACCACATCTTCAACTGTTAATCGCCACTAGCACTGCATCTACTCAGTATCCTAGATTTTTTTTTAGAAAAAAAAAGACGAGATCAGCCACAGGTAAGACCGCTTACCGTACCCCAAACACAGCATCTATGCACTTCGCGATGATGTTGTCCCGGCTTTGCGTAGTTTACGGCATGTATATATGCCTTCATAGAAGTGTATCAAGCATCAAACACACATGAACTAGTCTAATGAGCCCATTCGACGGCGCCGTTTCATTTGAAATGAACTGGAGTGTTTGCTAAGCATTATCCATGCAGAATATCTAACCATACAGGATCCTTCATCAGAAACTACAAAGACTGTGGCACTACATTAGCCGCAAGACGATACTCGCGCATGCAGTAGTATTTCGAAGAGAGCACAAAACACAATCCCTCTTCGTCCCTCTCCTGCCTTAACCGCCCAAACTCAATCCCCCCCTCCCAAACACTCCGATCCTTGCCACTTACTCGATACCATCATACGCAGCAAACAGCCTCTTCCCCTCAACCTCCAACTCATCGACCTCGGGCTCCCAGTAAAGCGGCCTCTCATGAACAGCAAGAAAGTGCCAAACACCATACTCCTTATTCTTACCACCCGCACTCTGCACCTGCGCGCCCGCCCCATGCTTCCCAGAGAGCAACAACCCCACATCCGCCCTCACCCTCGCATATCCATTCCCGAAAAACACCATTTCCATCGTATACCCCTCCTGCACCAGCTTCATCCTCGTCGCGCGGAACCCCGCATGCGGCGGTGCCGCAAACGGCGCAATGGCAAACGCCACGGGCCGCGGCGGAATATGCAAACGCGCGGTGAACACGGGGGTCCCCTGGTACGACGACGGCGACGTAATCGTCAGCGTACGCATGCCCGCACTGTACTTGTCTACATGCTGTCCCGCATACTGCTTGCAGTACAAGCGCCACACGCCTGTGATGCGGCCGAGTGGAACAGGGACACGCGCCATGAGTGCGTAGCGGAGAAACGTCTCTGCAGCTTCTGCGCGCTGGGTCGCATCGTGCAGGTCTGAGCCTGGCTTCTCGAGTGCAGCGGTAGGGGCGAGTAAGGAAGAGGAGGTGGGATCGTGGATGCGCAAGGAACAGCCTGTTGCGTTTTTTAAGCATGGAAGCGGGGCTTTTTTGCTTTGCTCGAGAATCTTCTGGTATAAGGCGAGGTACTCTTGTTCATCACTGAAATTCACGGTTCGCTGGATGACTTTGAAGGCTTTGGTGAAGGTTTCGCCATCAGCTTCAACGTGCTGCTCTTCTCCGTTATTCTTCTTCTTCTTTTTGGAGGAGGAGGAGGAGGAGGAGAAGGGGTTGTCAGATGTGGAACTGTAGGGTTTTGGGACCCGAGTCAGCATGTCGAGCACGCTCTGTGTGGTGGAGGTGGAGTCGCTGCTCGAACTGGGGGCTTCGGAGGTGGCGCGTTGGTGGCGCCGAGGTCGCGCTTTGGGCTTTTCGTTTAGTTGTTGTTTGTAGTAGGTGAGGGTGGAAGCGGAGAAGGCCGGGAGATGGGTGTTTGGGAGGGAGTCCATGGAGGCTTGACTGCTGGTAAGCGGGTTGACTGAGCCCTGGCTGCTGATGATGTGCTTTGCAGATGGATTGGCTTTTGGTGTGGGTTCCTCAGGGGAAGTGAGGTCGATGGTGGTACCTTTTCCCTTCACCATAGATGACTCACTTTCGGAGAATAAGCGCCTGAGGTGAGGGAATGGGATGGCGGGCCGACGAGGTGTTGTGACTGGTGTTTTGCTCATGCGTGAGGGAGGTGTTTCGGCGACGACAACGTCATCTTGATCAACTTTTGCCGTCTTGACAGGCCGCAGCTCACTCATGCATTCACTGGCGTTGGGATTGTACTTCCGCGGCACCGGAACCGGTGTCTTTGCGCAAGCAGACACACTCGACGCATTCGATGGAACTGGAACTGGTACAGGCGTCCTCTTCATGTTGAACGAATTTTCGAGAATTGGGCCAGCGACTTGAGTAGATGCTGGTGTCGACGCAACCGAGGGAACTAGTACGGGCGTCTTGGTCGTCTTGGTCACCTTGAACGACTTGTCGAGAATTGAGCCAGTGACTTTGGTAGATGCTGGTGTTGAGGAAACAGTGCTCTTAGTGGTAGACGCCGGTGTTGGTGCAACAACAGCACTCTTACCACCACCTTTCGGAGTCTCAGTCTCGACAGACTCTGAGTCAGCAGCATTCTTGCGCCAACCCACCGGACGTCCCCTCTTCTTCTTCGCAGGCTCCTCGCCTTCCTTTTCTGTTTCCTTAAACGCAGACCCCATATCTCCCATCTTTTCCTTGAGCGATGACAGGAAATTCGGGTCAAGCAATGACGTGCCGCCGTCGACGTCCTTGCTACTGCCAGTCTGCACTTCGCTCTCCCTCTTGCGCTTGATTGCAGATACCGGTGTGCCGTCAGCTGTTTTCTCACGTTTCTTATACGGACCGCGTGGACCAAAGCGTCCATTCTTGACTGGGGTGGCCACGGGAGTAGCGTCAGATTGCTGAGCTTGCGATGCAGTTTCTACATGAGTCACAGATGATGTAGTGTCAGGTTGCTGAAGTGGTACGTTACTCTTTGCTTCGGTAAGCTGCTGCTGCTGCTCAGCTTGTGCCTTGCGCTCCTTCTTCAGTCTCCTCTCTTCTTTGCGCTGACGCTTCTCTAGCTTCCTCTGAGCGCGCTGCTCCGCCGTCTTTGCAGTAACCTCGCTTGCGGCCTCTGCTGTCTCAGCCTTGGCCTTTGATGTAGCCCCGGGTGCGGTTTCCATCTTGATCTTGGTCTTTGCTGCAGCATCGCTCTTGGTCGCTGCTACTTCCGCCTTTTTCTTTATATTAGCCTCTCGCGCGGGCTCCACATCAGCAAAGGACATGCTGTTGAATGTGCGGCGATGCTGGAGCTTGTTGTTTTGTGGGGATAGGTGGTGTCGCGGGATGGGGTAGAGGCCATAAGGCGGCATGGTTGCGGTTGCAAGTTATGGAAACTGCGGGGTTGTGGAGAAAGTATGGCAGGATATTTGGGGAGAGGACAGATGGACAGGCGAAAAGTTTGTAGTGACGCGGCTGTGTGAAGTGAAAGTGAGGATAGATATTAGCGTCGGATTCATTAGGACTAGAGCTTTCACTGCTTAGTTACACTACACATATATACTATGTTAGGTAAGACTTACTTTGCCTCTCTTACATCTGCGTATATATTTAGGAAATTCCGTAATACCTATGCGTTTTATCCTTAACATCCTTGTCAAGTTACTAACCCGTCAATCACTACATCTTTAACCAAGCAGATGCAAAACATTACACAAGATCCACACAGCTCCTCATGGGCGACGTTGTATCTCTAAGATTTTCATTCTTAATGTTTTGCGTGTAGTATAGCAACAGAATTCTAACCGTTCTAACCATCTAATCACACATGCATCATGATGGCTGCCGCGCAAAGTTTGCCTAGAAAGGAGAGCGCAGAAAACCACCAAAACACATACAAAAAGTGTTCCACCGAACCATCAGGAAATGCACCATCTCAACCCGCCTTTGATTCTGCCCTTGCTAATAACGTACACTCGGTAACACGTTCCTCAACTCTTTCTCCTGCATCTCAAGACACCGAAGGATGAGTAGAGAGGGCGAAAAAAAGGCAAGAGCAAGAACCGCTCTACTCCTTCTTTGGCCTTCCATTCTGCTCAACAGGATACAGCTTCTCGTTACCCTTCTGGATAAAGAAGCTGCGTTCCAAGAACTTGAGAACCTCGTCGATTAATCTAGTCATTTTTGTTAGCAATCATCGCTTTGGCACAAGGTTTCAACAAAAACTCACATGATAGGCGCACTAATCGCCATGACGGCCTTCCACTCATTACCATTAAGCGGGACAACGTTGAAGAGGCCTTGCAAGAAGGGAAGATAAAGCAGTGCAAAGTGCAGAGCCATGGACAGGCAAATGGCATAGACGAGAATCATATTCTTCCACAGTGGTAGCGTGAGCAGACTCTCTGAGCTACTCAGTGCGTTCATAGCGTTCAGCATCTCAATGACGACGAGGATGCTCAGGCTGACAGTGGAGGCAGCCTGGGCAGACGAGTTGCTAAACATTTCGCAGCCAATTTCAGGGAATTGAGCAGAGCAGCGGTGGAAGTGGCGGAGGTGGTAGAACGAGATTTGGGGACCCTCGCTGTTGAACATGAACCACCAGGCGTAGCCGGCGACGGTGGCGGCACCGACGTAGGTTCCGATGACCATGTAGCGGAAGAAGAGCCAGCCGCTGATAAGCGGTTCGTCACGCTTGCGGGGTTGGCGCTTCATGATGTCGTGGTCGGCAGGGTTGAAGGACAAGGCAGTGGCGGGAAGACCGTCGGTGACAAGGTTGACCCAGAGGAGTTGGACGGGGATCAGAGCTTCGGGCATGCCCATAGCGGCAGTGAGGAAAATTGAGACGACTTCGCCAATGTTGGAGGAGATGAGGTAGCGGATAAACTGTTGGGTGTTGTTGTAGATGGAGCGTCCTTCCTCAACAGCACCTTCAATGGTAGCAAAGTTGTCGTCTACGAGAACCATGTCGGCGGCAAGCTTGGCAACGTCGGTTCCAGAGCCCATGGCGACACCGATATCAGCCTTCTTGAGAGCAGGAGCGTCGTTGACACCGTCACCAGTCATGGCGACGACTTCACCAGCCTGTTGGAGGAGATCGACGAGTTTGGACTTGTGTGTAGGCTCGGTGCGGGAGAAGAGACTGGCGTTCTTGGCGGCCTCCATCTTCTCAGATTCAGAGAGATCGTCGAATTGACGACCGGTAAACGACTTGCCAGTAAGATCCTCGTTAGGTCCAAAAACACCAATATCACGACAGATGGCCTCGGCAGTGTTCTGGTTGTCTCCAGTAATGACCACAACACGGATTCCGGCAGAACGGCACTTTGCGATCGAGGCACGGACTTCAGGGCGAGGAGGGTCCAACATGGCGCAAAGACCGATCAGAGTCATGTTCTGTTCAAGCTGGCTGTACTCCTTGGTAGTCTTGGCCTTTGAAACGAGGGGGTGGGAGGCAATGTCATCAACCGAGGCCACAGCAATGACACGAAGACCGCGGTTACCATATTCGACAATTTCCTTGGTGATAAGGCCGGCCAGCTGACTGCTCAGAGGGGCCTTGTTGCCGTCCTTGCCAACAACAACACTTGTGCAGCGGTCGAGAATAGATTCCGGAGCACCCTTGACGAGAAGCCTTTGCGCATCACCTTTCTTGACCAGGACAGACATGCTCTTACGATCGCGGGAGAATTCATATGTGGCCAGGCGAGTGTATTGGCTTTCGTAGTGCTTGGTAGCAAAGTCGAGACGGTCTTCAGGTGAAGTGCTGGCGCGGGTCGCGTTGTGGGCAGCGTCGGGTGTACCAACCTTTTCAGCAAGGACACGGAGCGCACCCTCAGTAGGCTCACCAACTAGGTTGTATGTACCGTTCTTGGAGTCATAGGCGAGAGCAGCTTCGTTGCAAAGCGCACTGACCTCGCAAATTTGGCGTACAGTGTCGAACTTGGCAGCGAGGTTGTCAATGGGCTTGCCGTTGAGCGAGATTTGACCCTCGGGCGCAAAGCTAGTACCTTCAACGTCAAACTCCTCAAGTCCGTTACCAGA
The DNA here is from genome assembly GCF_000523455.1 of Bipolaris oryzae ATCC 44560. Taxonomy (NCBI): domain Eukaryota; kingdom Fungi; phylum Ascomycota; class Dothideomycetes; order Pleosporales; family Pleosporaceae; genus Bipolaris; species Bipolaris oryzae. Next base: position 119,549 of record NW_006911336.1, on the reverse strand, counting down.
GTCGTTAATGAAGACCATTTTGCTGACACTCATCTGGTTTGTAGTAAGAGTACCGGTCTTGTCGGAGCAAATGACACTGCAGCTTCCGAGGGTTTCGACGGAAGGCAAGCTTCGCACAACAGCGTTCCTAGCAGCCATTTTGCGTGTTCCAAGAGCCAGACATGTTGTGATAACGACGGCAAGACCTTCAGGGATAGCAGCAACACCAAGAGAAACGGCAATCTTGAGGTAGTAGATGGCACCCTTGGCAAAACTTCCGTGAGACGGGTCGTTGAAGTTGCCAATGTTGATGACCCAGACCAGAATGCAAATTCCCGTAATAACCTTTGCAAGTTGGTCGCCAAAGTCGTTAAGCTTCTCCTTGAGCGGGGTAGGCTGCGAGATCTGGGACGTAATGCTCTCGTGGATATCTCCAATAGCCGTGTTGCTGCCAGTCAAGACGACAAGTGCGGTTGCATGTCCTGTAACGACCGTTGTACCCGAGAAAAGCATATTGACCTGATCCTGCTTGACAGCATTCTCGTCCTTGACAACCCTGGTATCCTTTGACACACTTTCGCTCTCTCCCGTCAGAATGGACTGGTCGACATTGAAGCTGTTGCTTTGGATAGAAAGGATCCTGCAATCAGCGGGAATCCTGTCGCCAATAGTGACCGAAACAATATCTCCAGGAACCAGCTCATCGGCCTTGATGCGTGCAATGTGTCCGTCGCGTACAACCTTGGCCTCATTGGCAGAGTATTCCTGAAGGGCAGCAATGGCTTTTTCGGCGCTGGTTTCTTGCGAAACTCCGACAACGGCGTTGAGGATGAGAATGGTGAGGATCTAGGGGACAATACAAGTCAGCAATTATACGCGTCTCTGGTGGCGACCATTACTTACAACCGCGGGATCTACAAAGGCAGTCCATCCTTCCTCTTCCTCGAAAAGGGCAAGTATGAAGGATACAGCTGCAGAACCTAATAAGATGATGACCAACTGGTCCTTGAACTGCTCGAGGATGAGCTCCCAAATGGGCGTCGGGGGGTCTTCTGGCAACGCTGTTTCTGCGCATTAGCACTTGTCGCTGAGATTTGGCCAAAAGCCCGGTCCTTTGCGCGCGCTGCGTGTCGACAAGTCTCACATACCATTCTTGCCGTGCTTCTCCCTTGAGCTCTGGACCTGCTGTGCGCTAAGACCCTTGTGCTCGTCGACTTGAAAGTGCCTCAACGCCTCAGCGGGCGTCTTTGTGTAAGCATTCTCCATGCCAAGGCTCTTTCACCAATCGACTTTTGCTCAGCCTACTGCAGATTCGTACGTTTGTCGCTCGATTATCGCGCGTCGGTGTTTTTGCACAAGGATGTGGTACCTCGTTGGAGAAATATCTGACCTATAAGAGTACCGAATGGGTGTGCCTGTATCCCTGACGTATTTATCAACTTGGTCAGCACCCAGTGTTCTGCCGCTGATTGCTAGAGGAAAAGAAGAGACCGTGTTTCCAAGCACGATTACAGGACTAAAGAAGGGAATCAAAAGGAAGGTTCTGCGACTGGCCACGGCAGAAACGGCAATAAGGCGGCGCAACAGCACTTGTCTTGACTCTGGCGCATCCCAAGAAATCTGTCCTCTAGTCTGACCCGCATGCGCCACGCACTAGCCACACCTAGCGTTTCGCCCATGCCACGTTTTCGTGTAGCCCCTTGCCATTGATCGGAATGCCCATTGCCCTTGATTTCTGCTACAGAGAGGCCGAGGTAAGAGAAAAAAAAAACTCTAGCTGGCAGCCATCGGACATCTATATACAGAGGTGCTAGATATTGCCTGCAGACTCTTGGATGGAAAGGGCGGCCAAGTTCCGAAACGCCTTGCTGGGGTCGGCTTGTTCCGACTTGTCCCCACCGGCTACATCATCATGTCTGTTATCTGCAGCTCGAGATTGCCACGCCCTTGAACGTCCTCGCAGCACCCTAGTCCTGATCGAACTGTCACATCAAAACACAGGGCAAGTGGATACAATTTTTTTTTCTTTCATTGTGTCAGAGTTTGTATTATGTAATAGATGCTACACTACAATGGACCCTTTTTTCCTAGGTCGTTTCCTAACATGCAAGCTCATCAAGGGTATTATAGACCGCCCAAACCGAAAAAAAAGTGTTCCTCTCGCCAAAAAAAACGCCGTACAAGAAGCGATCCAAAGGCTTCTGCTGATGCTATCATGTTCGTAAATGTGCCTTTTCCCAAACCAGTCATGCCGTCCTAAACCGTGGCCATTTGGGCGTTATATAAACAATGTCGTCTCGTCCCAAATAGAGCCTTTTGCGTAAGCTACCGCACCAAAAGAAAAACGTGATAAGTTATTAAATCGTGCAATACGTCCGAAGCAACCGGGCGATATCGCGAGTAACGAAAGGTTTGGTGACAAATCCCTTCATCCCGCTCTTGACTGCTTTGTCGAGGGCGGCATCGGTGATGTCTGCGCTGACAGCAAGGATTGTGGGTTTGGTTGTGAGCTCCTTCATTGATAAAATCACCTCAGTCGCTTGGAAGCCATCCAGCAACGGCATCCACAGGTCCATGAGAACAACGTCAAAGGTTGCAGAGGCAGGCCCAAGCGCGTTGCGACGGACAGTCTCAACGGCGTCGTTGCCATTGAATGCAGTGGTGATGTTTTTGTATCCCAGCCTCCCGAGCATGCTCACGAGGACACGCCTGTTGATGGCGTTGTCGTCTACGACAAGAATGTTGAGAGGAAGCTGATTGCCTAGGTCAGGTGGCGTCACTTCCTTTTCAGAGGACAAGGCACGGGCTGTATGGCGTCGTGGGGGTGACGAGGTGCGGCGGGGAGTAACCAGGCCAACATGGGTCGGCGGGCTTGCCTTGTCGACGGTGATGACGGGCGTGACTGGTGCTTGGCGCTCAGGGTCGTTTTTGAAGGAATCAGAGTTTAATGGAGGAGTAACGGGGCCACGGCCGAGATCGAGACGGGGAACTTCGGGATCGAGCGACATGCGAGATTTGATCGAAGGGGTCGGCGATCCAAATGGTGTGGCCGGACGACTGCAAATTTCACCTGGGTTAAGAGGAACACGCATTTCAAACTCAGATCCTCTGGCTGGCCCTGCAACATGAGAACGAAGACAGAAAAGATCGCCACCGAGCTTCCTAGCAATGCCCTTGGCAACCATCAACCCAAGGCCCAGGCCTTCACTCTGCCTTGTTAGGGAATCGTCTTCCCTGGAAAATGGCTTGAAAAGATTTGGCAAAAAGGCCGCTGGGATGCCGGAGCCAGTGTCCTTGATGTTGATGACAATGTAGCGGCCCTTTGCACTGAGTGTGGCTTGAAGCGTGATGGATCCATCCTGGGTAAACTTGATGGCGTTGAGCGCAAGGCAAGACACCATTTTGGCGAGATCGCGTTCGTCAATGACTATCGTCTCTGGCACATCAGGGGAAACAGTCCACTCGATCCATTTGGTATGCGCCTCTCCATTTGAGCTACGTGTTCGCACTTCGATACGCTCTCCGGTATCCGTGGCCTCGGCAATGGCAGAATCTGGCCTTCCTCCCACTTTGAGAGCATCATTGATGACATACTGTAAAACTTCTCTCAAGTTTGTATGCCGCAGTCCAGGTACTGTAGAGTGCTCCGAAGTGAAGATTGGAGAAGTTGTGGAGTCGCACTTGCCCGACGAAGTGCCGTGTGAGCAGACACGGTCCAATTGCTGGATTTCTGCGGGGCTTGGGTTTGGGGGACACGATTTAGAGCCGCGGGGAAGGGGTTCTTCCGACAAGGTATTGCGGACACGCTGACGAGCCTGCTTGGAAACTCGCGTCTTGGAGGCATAGTCGGCCCATGATACATCCTGTCTCCTCCTCTTTACTCCACGCAGGGGTGCATGCATGCTGTTGCCGGGAATCATCAGATCGGGCCGCACCTCTCGCCAAAAGGTGTTCCATTGGTCAGGAGACTTGTCTAGCGGGGATTGAGTGGTTTCAGGAACGCCCATGTTCATATCGTAAGCATGAACCACATTGTCTGCTGCCTCGACTGCGCGTCTTGAGCTGTCTAGTGGACTTGTCAGCATGGTCTCGAAATTGACTTTTTTTTTTCACCAATGCCGTGCGAGCTTGCTCAGGTGCAGCCTGGTCACACAAATTTGCCACTGACCTTGGACCGCTTCAATGTTCTCCTTGAGCGTGTGGAGTATCTCGCGTGTGCGGGGGTCTAGTTGGAAAGATTCCGAAGCCTCCTTGACGTTGGCCATCATGACGTCCAACATACCAACAACGCCCTGCATGGGCGTCCTCAGTTCATGTGATAGGCTCCTGGCATAAGGCTTGAGTGACTGGGCAATCGAGACAGCCTTGTGGGGGACAATCTTGGGCACCTCGGCGTCGACTGGCTGCGCAGCGCTGGCGAACTCATTGCCTTCGAGCACGCGTTCCAGAATCATGTCCTCGAGGCTGTGCATCATCATCTCAAGAAATCCCCAGCTCAAGACGCGTCGCTCAGCCCCCTCTTTCCCCCACATGACACCAAAGTGGGCAAAGCATTTACCTTGGGCGAAGAGGGGGATTCCAAGGTAGGCCTCTCCGGGGATAATGAGGTCGTTTGGGTTGTTGACGATGAAGTCGTTGAGTTTCTCGGGAATGATGAAGACCTTGTCGTGCTTCATGTAGGCACACGGGCACTGGTAGGCGTGGTACTTGAAGTTCCTCAGGTGGCCCGGGCCGTTGCCGTGGTCGTCGTTGATGTAAAAGGCTTCACCCATGAGACAAGCACCAGGCTCTCCAATGGGGGGCAGCTCAACAGCAACGTTCTTGTCGTCAACGAGGATCCTCTTTGAGACAAAGGCATACTGGGCATCGGCGATTTGGGCAAGGCCGCGGGTGAGCTGCATCCAGAAGCTGTCGGTGTCGGCGATGCGAAGGGACTCCTTGAGGCGGACTAGCTGCTCGGCGGCGTTGCTCTCAGCGGGATCGAAGAGGCGTGCCAGTTCCTCTTTGAAGCCCTGTATGCCGTGTTGCACGACCATGCCGGGGAGTGGGCGGGAGAAGCAGAGGGACTGGCGCTCGATTATATCGGGTGGGATGGTGGTAGGTTCCCCCATGGCTTCAGAAATCCATTCAGGCTGCTGTGGGAACGAGGCTCCGGGGGTAGGTGCCGGGGTGATGATCAGAGACAATGACGAATGGATGGGGCAGCCGACGAGGAGCGCGGACCGCTTGCAGAGTGCAGGACGCTGGGCTAGCAACGACGAGTGCAGAGGGCTGCAGAGGGAGTCGGGAATGGATTAGTAAGGGAAGGAGCGATGCAAGGCCTGGCAGGAAGGATCGCAGCAGGGACGGGACGAGAGCAGTGCAAGTGCAAGCAGGTAAGCAGTAGAGTAAGCAGTAGCAAGTGTGTGTGAATGGATGTGAGTGGGTGTGAGTGGATGCGTGGGTGAGTGGGTGGGTGGGTGTGTGAGTGGAGTGCGGGACAGCAACCGCAAGTGCAAGAGCGACCGACGACACAGACAGACAGACAGACAGACAGACAAACAGACAGACAGTGGGAGAGGGAAGGCGCGACGGACGATGGATGGGTGGGTGGGTGGATGAGTGGATGGATGGATGGGCCAGTAGGTGCAGGCAAGGCAGCGCAGTGCAGCAATGTGGTTGGTTTGGCCCGGGTGGTTTGGGAAGGGCATGTGTGTGCTAGCAGAGTCGCACATAAGAGGGCGGGCGGGCGGCGGGCGATCTAGAACGCGACCCGGAGCGGTGGCTTTGCGAGCGTCCTTGCGCCCTCCAGCAGGCCGGCAGAGGGGGAGGGGGTGTGGGTGTGGGTGTGTGTGAGAGAGGGTGTTATCGGTGGTTAGTGTTAGTGTGTATGTGGTGGTGGCCGTGGTGGCAGTGGAGGCAGGCCTAGTGGTGGCGGCCGTGGTCGTCGAGGCCGTAGCGGGCGTGCTTGACTTGCACCTGGTCGGCTGGCGGGAGCAGTGGGAACAGAGGGCTGGGGCACGCCATGCCCCGGCGGCGAGCAGTCGTCGTGGTGTGGGCGCAAGTCATAAGGACGCGGCTCCCACGACAATGCTCTGCGCCCAGGAAGGCCCATGGTGATAGGCGGGCAGGCGGGCTGGATCAAGCTGGGTCAGCGGAAGAGTGGGGCGCGCGGCTGCTGGAACAGTCTGGATGCTCTCGGCTGCTGCACGATGCGCAGCGCTACCCCGGTAGGCCCCCTGTGCTTTGGCCCTGCTCTGGCCCGCCTGCATCCACCGCTCACCCCCAACGCCGCAACGCATGCGAATTAAACTTTTCCATGCTGCCTCACTCGCTGCTATTACACCAACATATCCCAAGACTGCTACTGCTACTACTACTACTACTACTATTATCACTACTGCTGCTGCCGCTGCTTCTTCTTGGGGCCGGCGCCGTCATGGCCCTCGGTCTGGTGGCTGTCAAAAGCTACCCATCTCTGCCTCGTGCCTCGTGCCTGGCGCGCCTCGTCGCCGCCCATTCTGCCCCCCTCGCCGCCCTCCGCTCTCTGCTCCCCCCTCCCCCCTATGGCCTGCCTCGCCCTGCACCCGCCCATGTCTGCCGTACTTGGATGCAGTAACCAAGTGAGTGCATGGAGGCGGCCAGGGCTTGACGTCAGCGGGTCGCTGCAGCTGCACAGCATCTTGGGGCGTGCAGGCCCTCGGCGCCTGTGTACACACGTACAGAGCAAGCAAAGCACGTACTGCGTAGGCTGGATGGGTGGAGGTCCAGCAAGAACGGTACCGTATACGGCTGGGTGGCTTGGCGTCTGGCCTTACACCCGATGCCAGATCGATGATCGTCCGAAGCCGAACCTAGCGCTTCTGTTGCTGTTTTTGCTGTTTCTGCTGCTGCTGCGGTTCCGTTGCTTGCCTTCACCCTTACCACCGGCCATTGTCCGCGGAGCCTTGCATTGAGTCTCCTTTCCTCCTCCACCACCACCACTGCTGCTACTGTATCACACCAGCCCTCGTGAGCATGCCTCGGCACAGGGCCCGCTTCACTTTTCTCGCAGTCGTTGTTGCATGGCGGCCGAGGCCTCTGGAGCGACCATGAACGTGTCATCTCCAGGTCCAGGCCTGGGCACGGCGTGCTCGGCCCTTTGTTGCCCTTATTTCCCTGCGCTAGGCCCAGCTAGGCGACCAATCAGCCCTAGTCCCGCTGCAGCCAGCCAGTCGCTTGCGTTGCCTTGCCTGCACTTATTTGGTCCTTTGCCGGTTGCTTCGCTGCTAGTGTGTGTGTGTGAGTGTGTGTGTGTGCGTGCAGAGAGACGCCTCCCTCCACGCAGACCCATCTCATGTTACATGGTGCTTTTTCACTCCTCTCTACTCACGTCGTCCGTGTTTCACGCTCAAAGCCATCGGCACCCTCGCGTTTGGGAACCCGTCGCACCAGCCATCCATGTGTGCGTACGTACTTGGATATAAACACGAGCACATGATCGACACAGCAATCGTGAACCACGCCCGACTCGAGTAATGATGTGCACACCGCTCGTCAGCTGTGTTGATCGTTGCTCCTCCGGGATCAGGCTGCCAGGCACCGTACCAGCAAGGCCACCTTCTTTTCTTCTGTTTCTTCCTTCTCTTGACGTGCAGTGTGTGTATGTGTGTGTGTGTGTTTGTGTGTGTACCCCCCTGATTACTACGTACATCCACCCTACTATTACTACTACACACAAACACATAGACTCGGTGCTTGCCCACATACCTTTGTATACCACCCGCCAGGCGCGCGGTCACCCACCTGCCTGTGCCCCATCATTTAGCACCGCCGTTGTCAGAGCTGCCACCAAACATCACGCCTGCCCGTATCCGCCCGCAACCTGTCACTAACATACGCCCTATTCACCGCAACTAAAACCCTTTGTCCCAAGCCCACCCACTGAGGCCGTCCCTGCAGCGTCTAGACCACCGCGCCAGCGTTGTCAAAATCGCAGTCAGGTTTCCCCTCGATCTCTACACAGAATGGACCCACCCTTCGGCTTCATCGGACGCGTATCCTGATCACACGTCTGCCAAAAAAAATCATTTACCGGACAAACACGCTCCATCTCTGCTTCCTACATTCTCCGTAAACGTAGAGTACACACATGGCAATAATGCTCGCTTCCACAGGCTGGCTGAGAGCAAAGCCCACGCACAAGCAACGTGCATGATGGCCATCTCACAGGCTGCGCTAGAAGACTGATCCGCGGAACTTGGGCTATTTTACTGAGCTGACTATGCACCGTACCGATGGTTTTCGGATGCACCCATTTGTAAGCCTGTTCGCACGTACTCTACTCGCCAGCCTTGGATATCAGGCAGATCACCTCACAAGCTCTTTGATGCCGACCATATCAATGCCGACGTCCCTTTGCACCCTCTGATCCTAATGACGACATGCAAAACCCCTGCTCCGAACGGAAGGAATGGCCGCAGATCTGGGCTTCTTGGCAACGGCCTGGGCCCAGCTAGCTCCCCCTCCCCTGCCTGCCTTTCCAGCCATCAAATAGCCCCAAGGGACCTTGCGCAACGTGATAACAGCATGGGCACGCTTATAATATCGAAACAAGACACGCCAATCCGATCGAGCCCACCCGCCCGCTTGATTCTTGGCCTAGATGCGCAATAAGTCCCCCTAATATACATAGTAAGATCAAACGCAATACCTGCCCATGACCTGGGGATTCCACTGAAACGGACTGCGGGACCGTCCACGCAAGCGGTTGCCGACACTGCTCTCTCTCTCTCTCACACACACGGTTTGGCACAGATGAAGTACAACAACGGCCAATCTAGCTTTCTCCATACTACCCTCCAACTACCGGCATGAACAATTCCTCCTTGACCTGCAACACACACACAAACGCACTCGGGGGTTCAAAACACGCTTACTCTCATATCCGCTTCTCACTTGTGAGCGATTAATTAATAGTATGCTTCGAGTAAGCTGTTCGCTTTGACTATCTACTACTACTACTGCTACTGCTGCTGCTGCTCTGCGGCGTCCAATATCATCTTTGCCTGGGCCGTCCAAGGTTTGGCCCAGATGCATCTAGATCCGCGGCCTCTCGGCTTCCGTGAGCTTCTTGGTATATCATGACCTCTTCTAAACTTTCCACCTCTAGCCAGTTGTGCACGCTGTCATTGCGCAATTTATTCATGGCGCTTACATAGGTTTTTGGGCCAACTTTTGCCCGTCATCAAGCTTATCATCCGGATATTGATGTATCCTTGCTGCTTCTAATCATCCTTGCTCGGGTCTTTATTAGGCTCCGCACTTGCGTATCTGTGTACACGGCGATTGCCTTTGGTTTCTGGTCGCAGAGAAAGTTTAGAGTGTCTGGTGGCCCGAGGGTTTTACCGTGAGAAGGTGATTGTAATCTCAAATATGGTGTGATTGGGGATCAAAGTAGGTTTCCCGTAAGTGAAGGGAGCGGCTTGATATCGCCCTTTTTCCACAAAGTCAATATTGTCTCGAGTCTTCCATTTCTGTGCTTTTGATCATTGAGAATCGTATCCGTGTCTCACATGCCATTGAGATTTCGCAACTATTCGTGTGTTTTTATCCGCTTCGTCATGTAGATCCACCCACTATCGCAATACAAAATCCAACCAACTCTCACTACATACACTCCCATACATGCTGACCTTTCCAAAATTCCTTTCAAGCAAAAACAGCAAACCCCTCTCCAAATACACTATACCACATCTTCCCCCCACCACCCCCTTCTGCAACCTTCCTATCCCACAACCCTGACCCCCTTCCCCACACTCCCCGTCTCAAACACCTCCACCAACCCCGCCCCAACACACTCTTCCACCACCCACTCGACCCTCATCCCATAAAACTGCTTCCACCTCTTCGTGCGCCCCGGCAACACGCCCTGAAACTCCCCTCGCACCTTGTTGCGCTCAGCCCGTACATGGCCCTCATCCACCACGCCGCCGTTCCAGCGCTCGGCTACATCGCACAGCGGCATCGTACCGTGTGCGTTTTGTCTGAGCAGCTTGAGCAGGTGGGTTTGCGCGTCGGATACCAGTTTGATGTATAGTCCCATGTTTGGGAGGGATAGCGTGTAAGGAGTAGATTGGGCGGTGGCGTTGCATACCAGGAAGCCTGTTGAGAGGAGTATTTTGCGGTCTCTTGGGGTGAAGTCTGGGGTTGAGGTTGGGGATGAAGTGAGGGAGGTGATGTATTTTTCTAAATATTCTGGTCAGCTATATATATATATATATATATATCGTTCCCTTCGTTTTCATGTTTCGGCACTTGATAATCAAGTATGGATGGGAAGGGAAACGGTACCTTTTAGGAATTCGGGTATATCGCTATTCTCGACTACACGTCTTTTCCACTCTTCTACTAGCACTACGCCTTCTTTCACTGACACACCGCGATCTGGCACCACGATACGTCGCAGTACGCCGGAATTTGCCAGCGCAGATATCTCGCGGTCTGCGCTGGTTGCAGAGGCGGATACGGCGTGTAAGTGTGCGAGTGATATAAAGGGTGGGAGGAGACGGCGGTGGTTGAGGATACGGGATGTGAGGGTTGAGGAGAGGGAAGGGGATGTGGGGAGGGGTGAGAATGTGTGGGTGTGAATGGAAGTTATGGTTTGGGGAATATCGCACAGGTTGGCGTCTGTCAGTAGGGAGTGGGGTTGGGCGTCGTTGTAGGTTGAGGGTTCAGATGGTAAGGAGAGTTGTCTTGGGGTTTCGGCCGAAGGCGAGGATGTCTTGCGTTTCAGTCCTAGGGCTGCGAGTCCGGATTTTCGTCTTGGTTTTGTTATGCGGGATGAGTAGGCTGGGGTGGCGTGGAGGGACATTATGGTGTTGGTGTCTGTCTTTTTTTGCTTAACACGGTCTTATGTCCAGATGGGTCGGTAAGAACAAGAACTCGTCTGGCAGAAGGAGACCTTCTGGATGTGAGTCTTGAGGTAAGAAGGAGGCATTGCTGCTCAGGTAGCAGCATGCTTTCAAATGGACGAATCAGGGAGTGGCAAAGTGGTGCAGTAGTTGAAATCTCCATTGGTATGCGCCATAAGTCTGCACACTTACAGCATCCTTTGATATATACAGCCCAATTTATTACATATACGAGTTCAAATATTTACTCTAACTGTTTACATGCAGATATCACGGTACATCTCTACCAAATCAAATAATTTGGTTGTACATGTGATGGCGCGATGTACCGTGGATGATCGACGCTGCCGGCGGACCGGATTGGTCGTGGCGTCGGGCTGGGGCTGCCGCAGCCACAGTCCAACGTCATTTCCACGCGGAATGTCAGGAAGGCTTCCAGGCGCGTTATGTCACACATGTTACCCAACAAAACCCCAGACACGTCCTGACAGTCTTCAGACACACTGCTCATATTCAGTTCACTTCTCCTCCTCCCCTCCCGTACATAGCTACCCGCCATGTCTCTTAACCCTGAGCCGTCGGCGCCAGAGGAGCGCGCGGAGCACAACCTGCCGCCCAAGTCGTATGCTGACGCTGCCGAAGAGGCCCTCCAGTCGGGCCCACAATCACATGCCAACGGCGAGGGCAGGACTGACGAGGTAAAGACCAATGGCATCCATGTTGCCTCGGACGAGGAGCAGACGTCGCACGAAGGCATTGGCCAGGACGGCTCTCCAAAAAGCCCAACCGCGCGAGGCCATCGCCGTGTGTCGTCGCGCAGCTCCCACAAATCATCCAAGAGCACCCATGATAACCAGCTGCCCAAAGACATAATGGAGAGTCATACTAATGGTAATGGCAACGCGCTAACCACTGTGAAACCTTCACAGGAGAGTGAGCTTCCCCCGCGAGACCGACGAACCGACCTCAAGCGCAGAGATTCGGAACTCACGGCGGGACGACAGGCTGGCGCATCATGGTCCAAGAGCAAGTAAGTCGACACGCATGCCCATTCTCTACCATTAGATACAGTGCTGACAACTTCAGAATACGGTTTGCCCCCATGAATGTACCCTTGCAACGCCGTCTGCAGACCCTCGCTGTGCTCATGCACACGCTCAGCATTGTCGGAAGTCTCGCCATCTTCTTTTTCCTCTGCAGCATACCGCTGCTGTGGCCCATCCTGCTCCCATACACCGTCTACGTCCTCTTTTCAGATGCTGGCACTTCCGGAGAGCTTTCCCTCCGGAGTGAATGGTTCCGACGACTCCCTGTCTGGTCGCTCTTTGCATCCTACTTCCCCGCACGTCTTCACCGGTCACAGGAGCTGGAACCAACGAGAAAGTATATTTTCGGCTACCATCCGCACGGTATTATCTCACACGGCGCCTTTGCCGCTTTTGCTACGGAAGCCCTGGGCTTTTCCCAGTTGTTTCCTGGTATTACAAACACCCTGTTAACTCTCGACTCCAACTTCCGCTATCCTATCTACCGCGAGTATGCGCTCCGTCTTGGCATGGCCTCCGTGTCTCGTGAGTCTTGCGAGAACATCTTGTCCAAGGGTGGCCAGAATGGTGAAGGCATGGGTCGTGCCATTACCATTGTCGTTGGCGGTGCTGCCGAATCTCTCGACGCTCGCCCCGGTGAGATCAAGCTGGTCCTCCATCGTCGCAAAGGCTTCGTCAAAATGGCCATTCGCACTGGCGCTGACCTGGTTCCTGTCCTGTCCTTTGGCGAGAACGACATTTACGACCAAGTCGACACCGAGTCCCATCCGTACATCCACAAGTTCCAGCTATTAGTTAAGAAGTTTATGGGTTTCACCGTGCCGATATTCCACGCTCGCGGCGTTTTCAACTACGATGTCGGTATGATGCCGTATCGTCGACCAATCAACATTGTTGTTGGACGTCCAATCAGGGTGGTCCAGGATGAACATCCCAACAATGACTATATTGATCAGGTGCATCAACAGTATGTCGACGAGCTGATGCGTGTATGGAATGAGCACAAGGATACTTTTGCAAGGAACAGGACTGGCGAGCTGGAGATTGTCGAGTAGAGGGGTTTTGTGGGTTGTTGTTACATTATTTGTTTTGATAGACGCCTTTTTTTTTCTTTTTTTTCTAAAGGTATAAGAGGGGCTTTGGGAAGGAAGAATATTCACGAGACTTGTCAGTGACAGGGATCTCTAGTAATGCACTGTTGTGCTGGAGACGGAATAATAATAGTTTTCATCGTCATTTGTTATGTATTCTTCTTGCTTTTCTGTAGTGATGAAGAGAAAAACCCTTGTAATGGTCACAGGAAGGAAATTAACTGGAACAGGCAAGTACGCAAGTTACGCTAATAGCGTCGTCATACTCGGGACTAAGCTAATCTGATGATCCTAAAACTCCGTAAGCATAAGTTACTTAGTCCTAGTCACGTGTCTGTATATATGTATACATTTTCTCTACGTTGCTTTGACAACTCATGAAGAAAATTTCCAAGTTCACAGCTCAGTATAATTCCTCGTCGTACATTACTTTGATTACTGTATAGGCTATGGTATAACCACTAACCCCTCAGAAAACCATCCTTGATGCAAAAACAAAAGTAATGTAGGATTCTATCTCATTTACGAAAAGCCCTATAAAAGTTTACCTCCAAAATTCGTCCCTATAATCTCAAGATGAAGCATTGGCACCGGACCAATCGATTATATCTTCTTCTTTTAACTCCAACTTTGCACACCCTTCGGTATCAAGCTTCCACCCACACACGCCTCGTTGCAACTTCCACGCTCTACTTTGACCTAGATGAGGTGTGACTTCGGCTTCGCAGTCGCAACAAGGGAAAGCGTTGAGTTTAATGCCGAAGAAAGTATTTGGCCGCGAGACGCGTGTTGCAATTGCTATTTGCACTCATGGAGATTCCATACGCTACTCCTGCTTCCAAGCCGCGTCCGACGGCTTCATCCCTCAAACTGATCCGTAAGATTGAACCATACGTACCCAGAACTCCCAGACATCGCCCAGCGGGAGATGCATGAGCATGGCATTCACTGCAACGATATCCTCACACCCATATGCATGCAACCCTCATCATTCACGATGCACATACGTTACCGCAGCGCGCCGTGCCCAAAACTCATCAAAAGAGACGCCCAAGTTGCCATCGACGAATAGCACAATGTAGATCTCGAATTCGTCTTCGTCGGCAGCATTGAACCGAGCTTCATCGAAGAAAAACCGGGGGTTGGCTGGCATGTTGCCGCTTCGGTAAAAGTGGCCATGGTCACCCGAGGTGAATTCATCAGGGTCGACGCCGACAAACGTAGTACCGTCTTCCAGCCTCGTCGGCAGCGTATGAAATTCGTCTTCGCATTTGGAAATCTCTTCTTCATTGGCGTTCAAAAAAGGGTGGACCAGAGTCACAAAGTCGTTTATCGAAATGGGGGTGCCATCTGTCTTTTCAATGACTAGCGGCGACGGTGGCTGGTAGCGATCTTCGTCGTCGTGCTCGTCCATGGCGTATTTCTCCTGACAGACGTCTATGTGGATGGTGACTTTAGAGAGGGGTGGAAGGGCGATGCTTTCGGACTTTATGGCGTGGTGTGCGAGAGGTGTTAGTGTAGGGCCGTCTCGCACAGCGACTTCGTCGAGGGGACCGAAAACGTTCCAGTGTAGGCGACTGAGCAAGTCCTGTCGAATTCGATCCGGCTCCTCATCGTAATCTACTGCTGTAGGAAGACTTGGGTCCATTGCAAGGTTGAAGATTAGTTATTTAGCGAAGCAGTTTCCTGGATGTTTGGAGATCAGTATAGAAAAGGCATGGACGAAAGCTCTTATGTACTTAGAAACGTGGCTCGAACACGGTAGCAAAGAAGCAGTCAGCATTCAATTTATGTAATCCATTGTACCTATCCTGTTCGTTTGTAAGTTTGTAAATCCTGTTTCCGCCCCCACCGGAAATCCTTCCGCCCGCCCGTCGACAGCACGGTGAAGCAGGGATTGCTAGGCTACAACACCAAAAAAGTATACTATTTGATTGAGACTAGGTCTAAAATAGACACCACTCAACAATCCATGTCTGAAAAGAAAGACTAGTCTAGAAGACTGCCTCAAAACAAGAAACACCCGCCAAGATAACTCTTTCCAATGTGATAAGCCATGATCATTCACGACATGCTTCTCGCCCGGATTTTGGTATGCGTACCTTACATGTCTTCGCTTCATTGTACCCGAAAACCTCCTAACGGGTAGCAGGGCGAAGGGAGGGGGCATTTTACTACTGTAATTGCGACCCATGTACTTTGCATCTGCCTCACATCTGCCTGACTGGTCTCCATCGATCCAACACGCGCTAGGATAACAGCCGAGAGTAGATTGGACTATATCGCTCCCAAATCAGTATATCAGAACCTTAATTACGATGGTAATTGGGGCAAATGCTGCTCTCTGTCTGGCAACTGTGGCACATGTGAAGAATTCCTGCGGTGTGAGCCAGTACCAGACCAGAAATTGTACTGTGAGCGTTTCGACCTAGACGGAGTCAAGAATGCCCATCCACGTTGACGAAAGTACCGGTAGCAACACCGATACCAGGATGCATCAATTTTAAAGGCCCTTGTGGGTTTCGTTCTGTTCCATGTTGTGAAATGACTGAGATGATGAATAATGCGTACAGTAGGATTAAAAAAATCTGTGTGCAATGGTTCTGCGTTTGGACATTGTTGTTTGTCCTGGAGATACTGTGGAACAACTGCAGGGCACTGTAAGCATCTCTGTAGAAGCAAAATAATAGGAAGTTACTAATATCAGTCAGGCAGAGCAGGATGTCAGTAGGCATTTGGCATATGTAAGTAAGTCAACATCGAAAAGCACGTAGCCCACAATTTCACAGGCCGAAGCAAGCAGCACCCAAAAGACAGGCCATATTGGTAAACTAGATATCCATCCAGCTACTTGACCTACATATGGTCAAGTTTCATTCTATGTGTACTTGCATCATCTCTATCCATTCCTCCCAGGTAACCCAAGACCCACCGACAACCCACCAATCCAACCCAGCACGTTTGACATATACAAAAAACCATGCTATCAGAATGCATAAAAGAGAAACCAAAACAAAGCCACAGCGGGCCGAATCCCAAACTCCATTCATGCAAAAATCATTCATCGCGTCCCCCCACCTCAGTCATGTCGTGAAAAAAAGCCCCACTCCATACACATTCCCCCCCCCCCCTNTTAAACAGCAACGCAGCCACCATCAATCTTCAAATGCCCGCCAGTCATAAACTTGCTGTCCTCACTAACCAAGAACGCTACCACACTGGCTACATCGTCGGGGCTGCTAAACCGATCCAGGGCCGTCTCCTCCTTCAATTCCGCCAACTTCTCCTTGCTCCACCCGTCTTTGTAACCGGGAGTCTCAATAATGCTCGTGTGGATAGTGTTGACGCGGATACCGAGGGGACCGAGTTCCTCAGCGGCGGTGAGAGCGATGCCGCGGAGAGCGAATTTGGAGGCGCTGTAGGAGATGAGGTTAGGGAAGCCGCGGAGACCAGCGATGGAGGAGCGGATGATGATGGAGCCGCTGCCGGATGTGGTTTGCATGGCTGTTGCTGCGTATTTGACGCCGAGGAAAGCTAGATTGGGGGTTAGTGTTTTTTTTGATAAATATATAGTTGGGAGGGAGATATGAGAAAACATACCAGACTTGGCGTTGATAGTCATGATACGATCAAAGTCATCTTCGGTAACGTCGAAAATGCTCTTGGAGGCACCGCGCTGGCAGCAGTTCAACAGGGCGGCATCGAGCTTGCTGAAGCGCTGGACGACCTTCTTGGCGCAGGCTTCGACGTCGGCTTCCTTGGTGGCATCGGCGACAATGGTGAGGAGACGCGATTCAATGGGTACGCCGGTGGGGATGGCGGCCTTGAGGACGGGCACGGCGGCCTCGAGGGCTGTTTGTTCAATGTCGATGAGGGCGACGTTGCAACCTTCAATGAGCAGGCGGCCAGCAGACTCAACGCCGACTTTGCCGCCACCGCCCGTGATCATGACGACCTTTCCCTCGAGGCGTTGGATGGGCATCGGACGGGTGAGGTTGGTAGATGTGGGAGCGCGTTCAATGCCTGGACGCGGGGCCTTGTTCATGTTGAGGGTAGAGATGTTGGAGAATGGCACTCGCATGCTCTCGGTGGTGTGTGTGCGCTGCATATTGGCGGTTGTGTATGTGTGTATAGGTGAATGTCTATGTCAATATCTATGTCTATGGTGGTGGTTGTTGTTGATGGCGGAGGATGAAGATGCCGTCCAGCGGGGAGATGCGCGTGCGTGTTGCTTGCGTGTAGGCGCACGAGTGGTTTTGATATGGATTCATGGTACCTGGGGGGATTCATCTTCTCTTCCCTCAAGATGACGTAGAGTGGGCCGGGAAGTGCTAGGCGAAATCTTTTTCTGCGCTGCTCAAACATCCGTTGAGCCTCTTGCGCCCGGCGGGTCCCACGCCCCCACCACCGCCACCCAATGGCACCGCCCGCCGGCCTCTGCCCGCATCGTCTCATCCACTTTGGGCGCAATGAGCGGTGGAATGAATCCACCTCTGCCACGCCTTATACCATCCTGAATCTCTCCGTTGCTGTGCCAGAGACGTGCACCATGGTCCCCTTCAAATCACTCAAAGTGGGGTTCATCCTTTCCACCACTCACTACTCGTGAATTGGCCGCCATCTCATACTGCCCCGGCACTAACCACCCCACGACGTCGACCCAGGCGGCCAGGGACGTACTTATCACCCTTCCAAACGGGCAACTAGCCCGGCCAGGTACCCATTTGACAGAGTTTGGATGCAAAAGATACTGCATTCATCCCAATCGTGGATGTTGTCACCGCTTAACGCGGAACGTGGAGTTGAGCTGGCAGTACACCTACACACGCCCATCTGCACATCCAGAGACACGCAGCGAATCAGAAGGTAGCATTGTAGACTGCCATGGTGCTATTGTCATCATGCAAACGTCATGGCACACCTGACAGGGGGACCGAGGACACGACAAGGTACATCGGTGGATGAACAGCAAAAGGGTCTCGGTCGCTTTGCCGGATATGCGGGATGCTCCTCTCCACCAGCAATCATCCGTACCGCAATCTTGGCCCAAGTGGGCTTATCAGGGCTTTCATTCGCATGTGCTGAATAGTATCTGTTGATCTGCATCTCATTGACCATTCGGCCGATGATACGTCTTCAAATATCACGGCATATCAGCACCTATTTCACCGTGCTGTATGAACCACGTATGGGGATCAGCATCCAACCAAGGTTGACATGTCAGATGAGGTGTATGTAAGCTACACACCAGCCCACGCCAAACCTCCTGACATGCAGTCTTTAATGAGCACACCAGCGCCGTCCCAAAAACAAGTGGGCCGATTATGTACATCGCTGCCAATCGCATCCTCAACCACATTTAGATCGCACGGCACTTCCCCTCCTCCCCAGTCCCCCATGACCCCTAGCAATACTTTGCCGAACACCAATCCAAGAAATAGTCAATCCCGTCTGCCAATGCTGCCGCCCCAACAGCAGCATGATCGCTAAACGGATACTCATGAAGACTGACATCCCTCAACGCGGGACTTCCTTCTAGCACACTATACAATTTCCGAGACAAATTCGTCATCTGCTGCGCAACAAGAATACCCTTTCTAAATTCAAACTCCTCATCCGTCTCCGTTCGTCTCTGAACGGGATCCTGCTCCAGCGCCCCATAGCTAATCTGGAACGCCGGCTTCGTCCCATTCGCCGTCGTATTTGCAGAATCAGGCGTCACCAGTGGCGCCAGAAACGCCTTATAATTAAACACATAACCATCATTGAAGGTGAGCGCAGGCGACGCACTCAGAAACGTATCAAACAAACCCGGTCGAACGGTAAGTGCATAGAGCACGAACAACCCCCCGAATGAATGCCCATACAATGCATCGCGATCGAAGTCCGCTTTCGGGAACGCACTACCGCGGATCCAAGGTCGCAGTGCTGTATCAATGAACTCGATAAAACTATCTGCATTCGAAGCCACACCTGGGATTGTCGGTGCGGGACACCCCTCGCACATGGGCGGTTGAAACTCGTAGCTGCGCTGGCTGCTATACGGCGAGTCCGGCAGCGTCTCGGGGTACCCGATGCTAACCACGATGCAATCTGGCATGTTGAACTCGACGGGGCGGCGTTGACGCAGGGACTCGGTGGCGGTGAGGCCGAGCGCGTTGCCGTCTAGAATGTACCTGTGTAAACCATGCACATGAGTTTGTTGAACGAATTGAGAAAGAGAGAGAGAGAGAGATGAATGGGAGCATGTAGCGTACATCGTTTCCACCACGGACGTTTCCTCGCGGCTAGTCCAATTAAGCGGCCAGGAGAGCTGGATTTGGTATTCCCACGATCCATTCGTTGCGCTCCAGAAACCAAGATTCGGGAGTACGTTTGCAGGCCATGAGGTCGCAATGGGGTTGAATTGCCATGCGCTACTACTTAAATTCATCGTGATTCAATCGTATTTTATGTGTCTCTCTGTGAGTTTTTTTGGGTAAGTGTAACGCGGGTAGTATACTACCGTACCTGCCAACCCACGCGCGCGCGGGGGAGGGGAGGGGAGGGGGGGGGGCCTCTCAAAGCCCTTTTTGTACCTGCGCTTCCCCGTCAGGATTTCATTCCTTCGATGAGCACATGCAGTATTCGCCCGCAACGGACTAGTCCGCATGTGCTGGGGTAAAAAACAAAAGGATTCTAGTCCCGGTTAATTCATTATCGTTTTTTTTTGGATGATATACTTTTACCCCTTGAACTTGGCTTCATTGTCTAGGTTTACAAAAATTACTAAGACTTTGGAGTGTCAGAGTTCATACACGCTTAGTTGGGCGTTCTGCTAAAAAAAAAGATATTTGCGACGATGTGGTGTGTCGTTGCTAAGGTGTAGTACGGTCATCGTTGGAAACGGGATGCAAGGGCCCCGAGGAACTGGGGTAAACCGACGCCACCACGTGTGAACTTGTCAGTGCGTAAGCCACTTACGCAAGGTAGTGCTTGCTGCTGTGTAACTTTCTTACTATCGAACGGGCTTTTGAAATTGGTTTTCTTGGCAATATATCAATATCGCATAGTATGATTGGGAGAGAAAGTGCAAGTTGTAGTAGAAAGACGACGTGAGAGCATTGGGTACGACGAGAAGATGACAGACGTTCATTAATGTAATTTGATTGATATACCAGAAATTAAAGAAATGCTTAGAACGCTCCTCGGCCAGGCAACGGGTCGTTCTTCGCAGGACACGCTGCATCGTAAATCGACGGACTGACAAAGCTGGGCTTGACACTGTTGTTGTAGGCCAGTTCTACCAGGGAAGCGGTATCTGTGCATATCAGTATACATATCTTTTTCGAGGAGTCACATCAAAACTCACCTGGCTTGTATTTCGGCCATCCATACTCTGTCAATCCACGCTGCGAGTCTCGAGCAAACGCCGCCCATGCGCCTTGAACATAGTCCGTGTAGTTGTTTTCAGCACGGCTGTTGGGAAGACCAGAGATATCTTGAGCAGTTCCAAATACGAGTCCAAGATCAGATCCGTGGTAGGCTGCGCTGCCTCGAGGCCCGAGACCTGCGCTGCCATTGTAAAGACGGAGATTGTCCCAGTCGCCGTGGTATCGGTATCGCCATGTAGGGACGTTGTGTTGAGTACGGTATGCAGCTGAAAGGGAAGTCGGACAAGTGAAGCTACGTTCAGTGAATAAGTCCCACTGTGCATTGGTAAAGTTTACTTTGGCTGCCCATCCAGAAATACGGTACCATCCATCTTCGTGGTCGGTGTTGCCGAGTAGGAGCGGGATCTTCGCAAAAGCACCGGCTTCAGAGAGTTGCTGGTAATCCGCAAAGACTGTTTGGTTATCAATAGTCGGATGGAAAGTTGCCTGCGTCAAGCCGACACTGGGAAGTCCAGGAACTTTTGCTGCTGCTGCGAGAATGGCCGACACGTTTGCTGAACGGACGCAAGCTACGACTGAAGCAGAGTCATCGCCAGCACCACCGCAGCCAATCGTGCGGGAAACATTGTACCAGATAGATTGCGAGTACTCGACCGTATTTGGGATAAAGCTGAGTGAGGTCCCAGACATGGGGATAAGACCAGAAACAATGGGGTCGTTCTTCCAGGCGTATGACCAGTAATCGACCGCAGCACCGCCGGCACTCTGTCCAAAGATAACGATACGCGAGGGATCGCCCCCGAAGCCTTTGATGTTGTCACGCACCCATTCTACAGCGGCACGGTGGTCGCGAAGGGCGGCATTCTTCTCGATACCAGGAGCACCAGCAAAGCCAAAGATACCCAGGCGATAGCTGATATGGTCAGTACATGTATGCGTGTAGAGTCGATTGGTCTTACTTGAACGTCACTACCACAACGTCTTCGGCATCAGCAAGGTACTGGCCGTTATAGAAGGGGCTGTGGGGGCCAGGAATCTGAAAACCTGAGCAGTGTTAATGCAAGTTTTTGATTGTGCACAAAACGAAAACGTACGTCCGCCATGGAGGAACACCAGTACCGGCTTTTTAGCGTGAGCTTTACCGGCACTCGACGTCCAAACGTTAAGCTTTAGGCAATCTTCGGACACAGAATTGTTATTCTGCGCAGCAAAGTTCTTCCACACACGTAAGCCAGATGGCTGCGTAAAGTTTGGAAATGAAGACACGGGCGGCTTAACAGCGGGACAATCACTAAAACATTGTTAGACGCGTTTTTCGCGTGGTACTGTGGAAACATACGCTGACTACATCTGTTAGCATGTTTTTGGAAATGCAACATGGACAGTACCCACCCACTCGGCTGCCTCAAATACAGATCCTGGCGGCGCTTGATACTTTTTAGGCGCTGCAAATCGCAGCTCGCCTACAGGCGCCTCAGCATAGCGGATTCCCAGAAACTCAGTCACGTGAGTCTTGTTGGAAGCTGGATGCCCGACTACGATGCCACTCGACGTCTCAACACGTGACTTGGTTGTTGGCGTTGAAATAGCCGAGCCAAAAAATGAGGCTATAGCTGCAGCCGTAAGGAGTAGGTGCTGCATCTCTGTCAACGCGAAACCACGGCAGCCCCAGTGAAGATTTGAGTGGCTGGCCTGGCGACAAAGGGTGGGCAACGGGCTTATAACGGAACAAATCCCACACGATGGTTCGCCGCTGAGCTACGGGAGCGGGCTGGCTAGCTGGTAGCCCATGTCGCTTGGTCGCTGTCAACGGCATCCATTATACGCCGGACGAATCATGTGGGGAGAAGACACGGATGGCAGCCGAGGCAGGATGGGAATTACTCAGCCTGCCAAATGACGAGCAATAGGTGCGCGGTAGGGCTCCGGCACGGCAAAGCATCGACGTCGTTTTTGACATGGCGACTGCGGGTGAAGGTTCATCTCGGTTGCATCCATTGACCTTTTGGCGTGGGGGCGCTAGTCCCAAAAACACCCTGTCGTCCTTCCCAGCCGCACGGAACCTGGTCATTTCTATGACCTGCCTTTAATCGCCTTGTAACAAGTTTCCAGTCGCTAATTATGCGCATCCTTTCCGTGGGGGATTCTCCTGTCCATGTCCTTGCAAAACATTCTCACCATTGTTCCGGCGTGACGGATACGAGCAATGCGTTTGGTAATGCCAGTGTTCTTGCATCATCAACCGGACAAGTACGAATCGCCGATCTCCATCTGACCCAAGATACCCTGTGAGGTAGCCCATACCTCTTCGGTGAATGTCACCGCGCTGATCATCACCTTTTCCAAGCAGTCCAATGGACAATGTGTTCACCCTAGCAAGGAAAATCTTGACTGCGCCCGGGCAGCTGCAGAGTCCATTTTTGGCCGTCCCGAAATCTGGGAATGCCAGATCCAATCGTAGGGCACGGTAGCAGTGAAGCATCTGCCCTCGTGGTCTCCCTGACTGGACCCCCACAAGGCGAGTCGGTTCGTATCTTTGGCACACGGCTCACGTTCTTTACCCTGCATATAGCGTATGTACCTCCGTACTGCCAGATCATGGGCTCCTTGGGATGCAACCTTGCTCCAGCATAGCTAGTTATGCTGCCAGGTCCCACTACCCATGGGACTTTGGTTCCTGTAAACAATTCCTGACATTTTGTATACATTTTCGCTCCGCATGGCTCCCAACGTCGGCCTGGGCTCTCAAGGCCCGGTTGAGCGCGGATGGAGTCTCTGGCTCACCAGTGTGCTGGCTGTCATACTGGCTGGTTTCTTCGTCGGCGCACGCATTGTTCAGCGATTTATCAAGAAAAGTGGGCTAGGAATGGACGACTATTTGATTATCGCGGCCTTGTTTTCTTCGATTCTGCTAACTGTGACTGAGTGTCAAGGTAGGCTCATCGGTCTGTATCGAGATTAAACGCTAATCTTCTTCAGCTGTTGTGTATGGTTATGGGAGGCCTTGGAAGACACTACCTGCGGAATCCCGGATGACGGCTCGCAAATGGTTCTATGGGGCAAACAGTGAGTAGACCCATCAGCGCCTCTTCGTTTCTGTCATAAGAAGGCCACGTAGGCAAGGCGTTGCCATACTCCTAGGAGATCTACTGACTGTCATAGTTGTTTACAAAGTGGTTCTCCTCTTCAATAAAATGTCCGTTGTATGCCTGTACTATCGCATCTTCGCCGTCATTACAACATCTTTCCGCATCGCATGCCATGTCATGAGTAAGTGTCTGTACCGCTATGACATGAGCCCACGTGCTAAAATAACCCCAGATGTATGAATAGTCACCACAGGCATTGCTTTTACCCTGGCTACAATCTTCCAGTGTACGCCAATTGCCGCTTTCTGGGATCACAGCATAGAAGGAGCCAAATGTTTCCACAATCAACCCTGGTGGATCTCTTACGCAACCGTCCAGATCATCACCGATTTTGTGCTTCTTGCAATGCCATTCCGACAGATCCTAAAACTCTCCATGGGCACAACTGAGAAGCTGGGTGTAGCCTTGGTGTTTGGCACCGGTGGATTGTATGTGTTGAGGAAGATCTGCTCACGACGAGTTGCTAACAGTACAAAGCGTAACATTTGCGTCCATCTATCGCTCCACGACCATTGCAAGATCTGCAAGCAATCCAGATCCAACTTGGGGCCCCATCCCCGCGACAATATGGTCCGTCATCGAAGCGAACGCTGGCATCATTTGCGCCTGTCTTCCAATGCTCCGCGCCCCATTCGTACGTTTATTCGGGCCCTTATTCGGCTCGCACGGAGCTTCCGAAGCCAATACGAAGCGTCTTTCATATCCGATGATCTGGCAAAGTAATCATCATCCCGGAACAGGCCACAGGAGTACCGTGTCCCATCCGAGAAACGAATCGCAGCGCGACAGCGAATGTAACATCATCGACGATGACGTCCTTCCTCCTAGCAGACCTGGTGCATTGAATCGCCAGAATAGCGACATTGTTGTCACAAACGAGTTCAGCATTGAGCGCAACAACCTACAAAAATCAAAGACGGAGACGACGATATGCGACACAAACACTGCGCGAAGCGTTAGCGAGGACAAGCCTGAAGGGAACAGTCCCTATTACCACGTCTAATTCAAAATACGCCGCCGCCTATTTCCTTCATAACGAATGTATTACGCCTAATGATATCGCAAAATCAATACGCATCCCCGAAATGCTTAATACGGGGTAAATCATCTAAGATACTTGCCAGCACTAGCACTATACAGACCTGGATAATATAAGTCAACATGCAACAGGAAGAATTGACACACGGCATAAATTACCCTACACCCACCACGTCCCATTGCGAAAAGTCAAGTGCTCAGTCTCTGATGTAATGTACATACGTAGCATCCATGTCTACAGGGATCCGCCCCATCCCACATGCACGGTACGGCGCTTCCCGCGAAACCCGCGCCACACCCATACATATGTAACCCGAATCGGCACACCAATGGTGAAATCAACATTACAAGAGTGGAGTATCGATTGGTGGATGGCGCAATTATATGCAACCCTGTGATGCAAAGTCACACGCCAAGAGCGTCTGAAGGGCGGATCACAATGCTGGAACCGTGCGGGGGTTACGAAGGGCAGAATCGGGAAGATCCGGCAGTTGTACGTAGCGTTGCTGTCATGTACCGAGATATTCTGGTATCAACCTGGAGCTAGTGATCTTGATGCTTTGGAGGAGATACCTGCTCGACAAGTTGTACGTGAAAGTAGAGTATCGGGAGTATTTACCTACACATCCGAAAAATTCTAGGACGTATGGATTGAACGGAATCCCCTTGCATTCTCTAGCCCTAGTTTACCCTACGTGAGACATGTTGGCCAGAAGTAAGTATACTGGAGTAAAGACGTTTTAGTCGTTTCTTCCCTAGGCAAAAAACTCGCCCATTCAGCGGTTCCGGTACGCATGGCGATGACTCTTGAAATACACATACGCCATGTCCTCAACAACCTTTCCTTTTCCTCACAGGAAGACCTTCCCTTTCCTCCTCTCTAACCTCCCCTACTCACAGCCTCCATTTCTTTAACCCCCTCCAACCTCACCTCTTCCTAACCTCTCCATCCCCGCCAACCATGCACCTCCTCCCTCTCCTCCTTCTCCTCCTCTCAACCGCCCTCCCCGCCCTCACTCACGCCTACCCGCAAGAACCGTCGCCCCCCAGACAACCCCCTTCGAACAATTTCCCATATACCTCCCCATACGCACCCGAACAAGGGCTGTGCACTCCCGTACGTCTGTCTTTTTTTTCTTTTTTTTTTTACAATCATCGCCCCTTCCCTTTCATCTCCCAATTTTCCTCCCTTCGGCTGATAACGTTGTGTGGTTGGGCGGGAAACAGGACTATCAGCCGTGCAGTCACAATAGGACGTGTTGTTCAAAAAACTGTGTGTGTTTTGATCTTGTAAGTGGTGTTGAGTTAAAACAGAGAGAGAGATGGGGTTGGCTGGGTGCTAATGAGGTGGTTTGGGGGAATTAGGGTTGTCTTATTGTAAGTAGTTTGATGTGGTGGTGGGGTGAAGGAGGGAGGGGGGGCTGACTGTGAGGGAATAGGGAAGACCGAAGTTTGTAAGTGAGAGGGGTGGGTATGGTGGGGTGGGTGGAAAGGCTGATGGGTTGTAGTGTATGCTGGCTGGATAGGGTATGTGGGTATTTGTTGCTATTCTGTTGGATATTACGAGCGGTTCTGGAGGGGGATTTTGTGCTGGGAGAAACGAAATGTGGTTGGATCTGAGAAGCTCTGTGCTGATTTACTGTTCAAAGATGCTGGGAATCTGTGTATTCGGATAGCAACTAGTCACGTAACGAACATAGAGGTTTCTTCTGGTTTAACTAGCTAGAAAATGAGCCCAAAAATGAACTCTCATTCTTCCTCACATCCCTGACAATATTATATTGTACATATGTTGTCTAGGGTGGCGGTGAAGAGAGGAGCTGGGCGACGGCGGGTTTATCGTGGAAAAAAAGGCAATTGCATGGTTCGTTCATAAAATACATGGTATGAATGAGAAAACTCCCTCTCCTGTTTCTGATGAATGTCCCACTCTTTCCATCCAGCAAGCCTAGTGAGCAGTACTGCCGCTGTACTCGGGAGCGACGTGCTCGCCAAGACACGCGCCTACGAAGCAGGCAAAGTGCATAGACCAGGGGGTTGGCCGACATTCAGCCATAGCCTGTAGCTAGTTTACGTTTTGCCCCGTGTTGAGAGGGCAAGGTCTTAGGTAAGTATGTGCACATAATCAAAACAGGCTAGCAGACATTTCTCGCCATGGCTGCAAAGTTTGAGTAGCAAGAAAATTTCTCTGCGCGCTTTGCGCGACGTGGACTGCAAATGATGAGGGATTTTTTCCCGAGAGATAGTTCTGGGCATGCGTTTGTGCCACAGCCACAGAGGCAATGCAGCAAGAGACCTGGCGTTGAGCGTGCCGATGCTTGAATGCCGTGGGCGTAGGCCAAAGTCGCGAATGGGGGGCGGGCAAGCAAAGCCAAGTCAGGATAAACGGCCTGCCGATCCAGCAAGCCCCGCTCCTTTGTGCACACACACGCCGCTGCGCCACAGCTCGACGCTGGACAAATGCTCACACGTCATGCGCACATGCGGTGAATATTTGGGTTGGTTTGATTTGCATCTTGCCATGTATTACCATGGATGCATCTATCCTACCGCTGCTGCTTGACGTAGCCACTTAGCGTCTAGGCCCTCGTCCAGGACCCCTTTAATCTGGTCGTATTTCTCTCTCTCTGCCACTGCCATTCCATTCCATTCCTCCCCTCCAAAGCCACACACAGCCGTCAACCACCATGTCCACCAAGCCCACAACAGACTATGTCGAATCGACAGAACCGCCCGGGACCAAGACAAAGGCCCAGATGCTGACCGACGTCTTCTCTCTGGCCTCGCAATTCAGCACCTGTGTCGAGGCATTCAATCGCATCCACCCGACAAAAGACCACGACCATGCACAAAAAGTGGCGCTTGCCAAGCTCGGCATCCAGCAGGGCAGACTGCTCATCTTTGGAGACGCCGTGGGCATCTCTGCGCCCCCGGCGACAATTGCCCGGCACATGATTCCAAGCCATCCTGGAATCACAAATCCAGACCCAACGCTGCCCGTCAACTTTGGTGTGCGCGATTCCAGGCTCGATCAAGAGGTCATCAACGCCAAGATTCGAAGGGCGCTTCACGAGATCGCGGGCCGACCTAGCAACATGTCACGAGACGAGCTGATGAGCATGTACGGCCTGAAAAGCCCAAAGACTTTTTCCAAGGCCGAGTACCCCGCTCTGGACAGCAATCGGCTCGAGTGTTTCCGTGAAAAGTATGGCTTGCTCAAAGATCTCCTTAACCAAACTGGTGCTCGCTCTAGTCTTAAGCGGAATCTGAGTATGACGACATCGCATTGGCAAGTCAAGGACACTGCACGCTTCAACGAATATGTCAAGACGGTGCGCACAGAGGTTGATGCTCTGATTGATCTCATGGGCGTAAAAGAGCAAGTCGATCGTGGAATTCGATCTGATCTCAAAAGCATGGGCTGGCACCCTGATCTGACCGGCCCGACAGTGAGACAGGACTGGGAGAAGCTCCGCCTGATTCGCGAGGCATGTGAAGTCGACTATCCCGAGTACATTGAAGTCATCGACAAGGCACTGCAGTACATAAGTCAAGAGCTCAAAGAAACCAGTCTCGCCCAACACCGCGCAGGACTCGGCATCGCAGAACTACCCAGAGAAAAATCAGTCCGCCGCAAATCAGACCAGGAAACACGGCCCGCTCCAGCCCCCGCGTCAGCAGCTCCCAAGGTACTCCTACCCGGCACTCGCAAACCCGAAGCAAAATCCCACATCCAGCTCGCCGCCGAGCGCGCCATTAACCCCAATGCGGGCAAAGAAAAACGCCCAGGCTGGCTCGCCGCCTTCAAATTCAAGTCCTGGAACAAGAGCACTAAGCAAACTCCCCAACTACAACCCACACTGGAAAAACAGCGCTCAAACAGCGTCCCCACCGTCGACCCCCAGCGCTCCCTCTCTGCAGTCGAAACCCAAGATCCCACCTCCGACTCCATGAGCCCCTTACAAGCCGTCCGCTCCAAATCCGTCGGCGCAATACCACAGTCCCCGCAGCTCCCCACTGATGACCTGGATTCCCGCATGCACACCCTCTCTCTCTCGGGCCACCAGCAGCAGCAGCAGCAGCACAACGGTATCTCGCCCATTGCCGAAGACGGCGGTGAAGTCAAGCTGTTTCCCGTCAGCGAAGGAGGAGTTGTAAACGGCGTTGGTGGGGAGTTTGACAAAAACATGCTTGTACAGGTTGAAACTGCGAGGAGCGAGGGTAGGGATGACGCGTTGCAGAATGTTAAAACAGCGCAGAGTTATATCGATAGACATGACATGTATCCTGCCGTAGGTAGGATCGAGACCAAGGATATTAGGAATGCGGCCCATGTGCCGGGACAGTAGAATGTGGC
This sequence comes from Bipolaris oryzae ATCC 44560, assembly GCF_000523455.1. Classification (NCBI taxonomy): domain Eukaryota; kingdom Fungi; phylum Ascomycota; class Dothideomycetes; order Pleosporales; family Pleosporaceae; genus Bipolaris; species Bipolaris oryzae. Next base: position 90,645 of record NW_006911336.1, on the reverse strand, counting down.
CGGGTGTTTGACTCGGTTTATGATTATGATTATGATTGTAATGGTGTGTGTGTTTTTTTTCTTTAAATTTTCTTTGCTCTCGCTAGATACCATGTTTACCATTGTTTTTACTTGGTTGGTACCTGCTTTCCCAGTAGTCTAATATAAACACCTAATCGACAATTGTTATTTTCTTTTTTTTCCTTCTATATTTCAGCAGTGGAGTGGTATAGAAACATGGCATAGCGCAGAATCGTGAAGGGGGTTGGTCAAGCAATACTACTGCTTCAACCCACTGATCTATAGTCTAGCGATACTTCTAGAGAGACCACCTGTTGCGAGGGATGTTACTACTACAAACGCCACAAAAGTTCAGATACATATACGTCTGTCAGAAATCCTTCTAGACAGTGCAAGTTTAGGTCCTCGGGTCTCGTTGGTATTGAATAGAGTTATTTCTGTGTGTGTGTGGTGTGTGTGTGTTGCTTAAACCCTATCCTTGGGGGTATAATTCTCTGAAGCGCCTGACCACCTGAGGCATGTTGAAGCGTTACGTCAAGAGACACTGCCAAAACCACTCGAGACAGAGATATTGGGAAAAAAATATCGGAATTCATTCTTGATCAGAAGTCATAAAGCGTAACCAGTCCTCTGACAATAGCCGATCGGGGTGAGTTTCTGCGAGTGTCGTGTTTTGTATCTTGACTACGTGCTCTAGTAGTCTTACCGCATCCTCGACCTGTCCATTCGTATAGTAGGAAACACTAAGCGCATGCTGCGACGCTAGCCGACTTTCTTCAGTTTCTGCAAGCGTAGCGGCTTTTACCTCGACCAAATACTCTTGTAGTCTTATACAGTCTTCGAGCTGACCATTCGTGTAGTAGGAAATGCTAAGCGCATGCTGCGCTGCTAACCGATGAGGATGAGTCTCTATGAGCGTGGTGTCTTGTATCTTGACTACGTGCTCTAGCAGCCTCACAGAATCCTCGATCTGTCCATTGTTCCGGTAGGAAATAGCAAGGTGATGCTGCGCTGCCAGTCGATATGTATCATCTTCATCTAGCACTTCTCTACACCGCGAACACTCCTCCAGCCATCTCACTGATTCTGCAGCTCTGCCGTCGAAGAGTAGGCATTTTCCCACCCAATAACTTAGCCTAGCTCTGCTTTGAGCATCAAGAGATGATTTTGAATCAAGTAGTCTGAGTGCGTGAGGCATATATGCTCTCCATACGGCCTCATTGCCAAAGTCGTCGGCGGGGAAGACCTCGGCAACATGCGCCATAGCTTGTTGGCTCACATCTGCAGCACTACTACACTTGTCTACCCAAACTTTGGTAGCCAGATGCACAAGTCGATGTAAGTCGTACCATTCTTCGCCTCCATTGAGCTCACGAGTGTTGTCGCCTCCCCATCTTGACACAAACGAGTACCCGCAGAGCGTACCAATAGCCTCTTCTAATCGTTCCTGCGACTGCACCTTCGGCAACAGCGACTGAGGTATTGCCTTCCACTCGATGCACGACATGAATGCCAGCAGATCTGCTGCCACTGCATCGCGCTCTTGGAGCTGACTAAACGATACTACCCACGTCGAGGCCACTGCATTCGCCGAGCCCTTGTAGCGTGTTTGGTCCCGGAACTCTTTGCTCATCAGACTAATGGTGTCTTGCTCTGTATATCTCAGCAGTCGCAGATACCTTGTAATAGTTGTTCTGTTCATGTTCAGGTACGCGGCAGCCTGGGAGATGGCCAAAGGGAGGTACGCCAACTCGTCTAATAGCTCTTCGCATTCCTCAGTGGGGTTCTTTCTGATCAAAGACTTCTCCAAGAAGTTCATGGCATCTAGTCTGCTCATAGATCCCAGTTCTAGAACGTCAGCTCGCGTTAACAACACGGCTATCTCCTGCACCCGTGTAGTGAACACGGTCATGCCCTTCGCGCTCTCTGGTAGGTAGTCGATGATGCCCGCAGCATGCTCGGTGCCATACAAGATGTCGTAATCATCTGCATTGTCGAGCACAAGTAGCCACGGTCCTGCCTGATCTGCACTTAGATGCTCCTTCACTAGCTCTTTTACGTCCTCTTTACTCGTCTCCGCTTGGCTGATGTGCAAAGCAGCGGCAACAGCCACACAGGCTTGCTCGTAACTCTCCATGCTGAGTGCAGGCATCCAGAAAATTGAGACGGCTGGCATGGTCTCTTTGACTGTGTATACGAACCGCAAGGCTAGCTGAGTCTTCCCAGTCCCACCGAGTCCCACAATCGACATCTTTTGGCAACCTGTGTCCTCGAGCAGCGTCTGATTAAGGATCTCGAGCTCTTCTCTCCTTCCGACGAAATATCGATTCTTGGAGAATGGTATGTAGTAGGAGGGTTTTTGGACAGCTGCAATGTAAATAGATTAGATACACAACAAGCTATTTATCTGGCTGCCTTTGTACGTACCAGGTGTATAGGTGGCGATACTCCCTCCAAGGCTCCCCGCTGACGCTTGTGGCTGGGACGATTCCTGCGAGTCTTCTGCAATCGCTTTTCGTAGCCTTTTGAAAGCATTGGCCTCACCTTCGCCATAGTTGAGGAACGTGAAGACGCCAAAGATACCCAGCAACGAGTATGCCCTGTCTTCTTCACGCGTAGTCTGACGCTGGTTAGACCAAGATAGACGCTCCTCTACGCTGAATGTATCTAGCGGCGCTCCTGTAAGGGCTAGGCAGGGGATGTTTGTGATCTCGTAGATGAGTTGTTTTAGGTTGTCTCGGTCGCCTAGGTGCGTCCAGTCTCTAGAGTAGAAGCTTGCAACGCGCGGAGCAAGCAGCTCTTGGAGCGTCCAACCTCGGGTAAACCAACGGCTTCGCCTGAACTCTTCTTCCCATGCAGGTATGCTGGGTACATGCTCAGTCGCTGGCTCAACGCCAAGTACATCTGTTAGAAGAACATAGCATCGAGTCGCTTCCTGGTACCAGCGAAACATGGAGTTGATCGCATGCTGAAGCTCGATAGGATCTGCCTTATTGATGCAGCATGTATCCACCCAGAAGTACCGCAGGCCATCCTGCTGAGCCTGTTGTGCGCAGAAGCGGATCTTGTCGAAGCCAGCCTTGTCACGTCCAAGACCTCTAGTAAACTCGTCGAATGTGACTTCCTGATCAGACAGCCAGGTGTGCGAGAGTATAGCGTAGGCGGGCACGTTGCTAGCGCTCTTTAGGTCTTCTGTGAGCGCGATGGTGCCATCATGTTGTATCTCGAGCAGTCGCATATTGTGATGGAAGAGCTTTGGTCCTCGGTCGCATTAGGCTGGACAGCATGGAAGCGTGGCAGCCTGATAAGCTGTTAGACCAATCGTTTGCGCTCTCTCATGCCGCCATTCACGTTGATAGATGCGGGGTATGTGCATGCTCACACATAGGGAGAAGAGTACACTGCCTCGCTAAGCTAAGCATCAAGGCGGGCTATGATGGCCAGCCTGCGCCACAGTTCTAGCAGTCTTACCATCGCAGGAGCCGGATAAAAACTACGTCCAACATCAGCTCAAATTACAATGCAATTCACAATAAGTAGCCCTATAAATCTAAAAAAAGGGTAGAAGTCTTCTTTAATGAATTATTGTTCATTCTCTTAACATTTACAGATAAGCACTCCTGAGTGCTAGTATCATTAAGGAGTTGTACTATAGTAGTAGGAGCACTTTTCGTCAACCTAATTCTGGTTCCTAGGAGACAATGCGGACTGCAAAGCGTACAAAATCTTGCCATGTAAAAACCCGGAGGGTATTCAAATAGAGACCGCACTTTGTCAAAGAAACGAACAGAGCAACACTGGTTTTTTTTGTTTTGAAGATACACAGTAAGCAAAGACACTTACAGAGTGTAGTTCCAGGCTAATTCGTTCTTCACTAGGTGGCGGGATTGAGTTGGTAGTGCTCGAACCATGTTCATGATTCTGCGCGGTAGCATGTTCTAGCTCCAGAGTGAGGTTTATATATTAATATATTTCATCAACCAACATCATTAATCCATATTTCCCAAACAGCATTATAGCATGCCCCATTTATGACTAATTTATTTACCGCATCGTAGGAATAAACCCTTGGCTATCCTTCTGCTGCTGCTCAAAACTCTGCTTAAACGCCGCCAACCCAGCCAAAATACCACCAACCATAAACAGCAGCGAGACAATCGACCAAATGACGCCCCAGCACTGCGAGGAGCCGCCGTAGCGCTTCGCAAAAACACTCGCGTCTGAAGAATTCACTTTGCGAAGAATAAGATCATCGCAGATATCCCAGACGCTATACAGCGACGACATAACACCAATGAAGAGCTGTTTCAACCCCACAAAGTTAGCAATCACCACATCACGAAGAACAAGGAAAGGACAGGGGGCAAAACATACAACCAAAAACCTCAACGCCTCCCCATGCTCGATAAACCAAAAGCCCACTAACAACCCCACACTCCCCAAAATCGTCAAAATCGTCAGCCAATCCTTGCGCGCCCACCACAGCGTGAGCAAAAAGCACACACCAAGCACGATACTCGCTACCTTCGACGCGACAATGTTGAAGCCGCAAAAGGTGAGCAAAGCGCCGATGAGTGATGAGCCTAAGTAGCCAGCGGGCAGCGTGACGATTTGCTTGCCGCCACGCATGTGCGTTACGCCGCCTTCGTGGGGGTCGAGCGAGATAGATTCGACGCGACCGCCGGTGCATACTGCGGTGATTGCATGAGAGAATTCGTGGAAGGCGATGACGAGCATCTGTTGTATCTCGTCAGTCCAACCCTCTTACTTTCCTCAACCCCCTCCTCCTCCTCCACCATTCATCCATCCCAATCCCTTTTCTCGTCAACAAAACCGACGGGAAGCATTCTTCCTCTTCCTCTTTTCTTCTCATTACTTTCTACTGGGGATGGTACGAGGTAGAAATAGACGCGGAGACTCTGTGGGAAGGTATGGGAGAACGGAGTATTCAAAGCGAAACAAACATACCTTAAACGGCCACAAAACCCACCTCACATACGGTAAATTCCACAACAACGCAATGACAACCACATACGCTCCTATCACACCCAGCGTAACACCCTGGGTGTGGTTGACCGACAAACCCCTCTTCGCAAACGCATGCCGCGCGTACACTTCCCCCGAACTCGAAGCTTCAAACGAAGAAGATAAAACAGCAGCTCTCCTCGCCAACCCTGCAATATGCGACTCAAAATCCAGTGTCGGAGCCATATCTTTTTGTTCTTCTTCTTCTGATTTTTTTCCGTCTCTTTTCTTTGTTGATGCGGTGGTCACATACGCACACACACCGTCTTTAACACCGGGCGGCTTTCAAGCGAATGGATCCCCAACCGGGAGTTGTACGTACGTATACAAAACAGCCAGATATGTTCCAGAGAAAAAAAAAGATTGAGGGAAGGGAAAATGCGATGGTATATGATGGTCCGTTGTTATATTTTGGGTTAATAGGCTTTAAGTCTGAGGTTGAACGAAAGAAGTTGTGGGGTAGGAATGAATGCAAATAAACAAACGGGTGGGCAGCGGGTGTTGGTTGTCATAAAGGCTGACGCGTATGTCGGGTGTGCCCTGCGCCACGCTAAATTTGGCATGGGTGGGTTGCGTGGCTGTGTTGGCAGACTGCGGTGGGTGATAACGTAATGTTTTTTTGCGTTTGCTGCTCCGCATTTCCAGATCTATTTAGATACCTACTCTCTTCACGATGAAGGAAACGTCAAATTTCATACACATAGAAGATCTAAATGGATTTAACGTGAATTGATTTGGGGGTATAGATATGTGATGTGACAATCCTCTAGGCCAAGATGCAGCGCTAAAAAGCAGTCATGCGATACGAGTATCTTGGCATAATTATGCCCAAGGAAAATCAGAGAAAAAAAAGAACACCGTTTTATCGGTGCTATCTTATATACATCAAAGGGACCATGCGCTTAGTTAACGCGCTCTTGGTGCAACGACATGCCCCTTTCGGGTGAACTGTCGTCCTTGTCGTTATACTTCTCAGTAACGCTGCCAGGTGCACCGCCATTAGCAGCGACGGCGCTGTGGCGGCGTTGCCAGTAGGCGTCGTCGCGTTCGTTACGCGTAATGTATCCGGCAGGTACCCACTTCTTACTGGTCCTGGCGGAGAGGTTGTTGTCCGAGTACATGATGTCAACATTCTCAAGAGACAGACCCTTGGTCTCGAAGAGGAAGAAGTAGACAATGGCGGCCGCGACAAAGTTGCAGCCGAAGAAGACGAAACCAAAGGCATATCCGATACCGTCATCGGCATAGGGCGTGAGGAAACCAATCAAGAAGTTACCTGGAGAGTATTGTCAGTAAATGTAGAATATGCAGGAACAAGGAGTGGCTTACCAAGCCAGTTGAACGCGGTCGCCAAAGAAGCTTGCTTGGCACGTGTTCGTAGAGGGAACGTCTCACCAATGACGACCCAAATAAAGGGTCCCCAGGTAGCAGCGAAACTTGCAATGAACATGCATGCAGCGACAATCATGACGATGCCAGACACCTCGTTCTCAGTTGGGGGTAGAACAACACCGATAACAGCGAAGATAAGGAGCCAAGTTGCTTGCCAGAGACCTCCGAGAACCAGTGGGATTCGGCGACCAAGTCGCTCGATGAGGTAGAGACCAGGGAAAGTCATGGCTACGTTGACAGCACCAAGAATGAGCTGAACCTGGATGGGATCTTGAACACCGGCGGACTGGAAGATGGTTGCTCCATACTGCAGATTGGTTAGTTACAAATCTTTCCAGTCTGTATCCACGAAGACTTACGTAGAAAAAGTAGTTGACACCAGTCCACTGTTGCGCAAACTGAAGGGCGCAGCCAAGGAACGTCCTGTATACAACACGGGGAATACCGGAAGATGAGCGAGCAAAGCACTCCTTCCACGAACCCTGGCCAGCGCTCTTTTGCTCGTTGATGGAGTCCTCCATTTCCTTGAAATCCTCATTGACCAATTGGTTGTTAGGGTCGTTCTTGAGACCACGGAGACGAGCCATGGCGATACGTGCCTCTTCCCATCGTCCCTTGCCAGCCAACCATCGAGGCGACTCAGGGGTGAATAGAACACCGAAACCAAGAGGAACCGAGAAGGCGATACCAAGACCAATGACGATTCTCCAGGATGCAGAATTATCCTGACCTGGGTTGTCACGGACACCGTAGTTGATAATGTTGGAGACTATTGAGCATATAAGTATCACCCACATACGCGGAGAAAAAGCGACACTTACTCAGAATACCAACAGTGATCATGAGCTGGTATGATGCGACGACTGGGCCACGGATTTCACGCGGGCAGACTTCGGACTGATACATGGGAACACCAATGGACAGGATACCGACACCAAGACCAGCAACGATACGACCGATAGTCATGTGGACCCAGCTTTCCATGGCAGTGACCTGGATAGTGTTTCCGGCAATGAAGATGATCACACCAACAGTAAGGTTCTTGCGACGTCCAAAAAAGTCGGCAGTATATGCACCAGCAAGTGCGCCGAAAAGGGTACCAATAGACATTAGAGAGACGAGCAGAGACGAAATGGTTGGATCGAATGCAACCCGGCCATTACCCTGATCTTGTCCGAAGCGGTCAATGAAGTCGCGGAACAGCAGAATACCGGAGATTTGGCCCTATACACAATTAGAAAATGCTTCAATGGGCAGTAAGTCTCTCAAAGCATACAGTATCGTAACCGAACAGGAAACCACCTATCGATGTAATCACACCGAGCATGATGGCCTCGGTACCGACTGCGGCACCGCGAATCTTGATGGAACTATCATGAGTTAGAACATTGCGCATACATGTTGCGTAGTATAATTTTCAAACTCACACTGTGCCCAAACCCATGATGACGGTAGTAGATTGAGCTCAACGAAAATGCTGAAGGAATCTGAAAAATTGCTTGTTCTACGCATCGCGAACCCACCAGGACTTAAGTATCGTCGCCAATCCCTTGCCGACTTTGGCTATGCGGTAATGCCCAGTGTTGCGCCCAGCTTTACGCCCAGACATGCTCTTCCGGGGTTGTACGTCATCGCCGCCACGCCGTCACAAACGCCCTGGGCAAGATGGACCCTACGTTCTTGGCTTAAGTTGCGCAACAGCCATACGAATTCCGTCCTGAGCTCGTGAAACTGCAGTAGTGGGCTTGTCCACGCAACATGGCTGCTGGGGAACTAGCGACCGACATGTGGGGAAGTTGGTCGCGATTCGACAGCCAAGACTGCTCCGCCGACTATTCCGGAGAGGGCCAATGACCGTGGTTGCGCTACCACTGTATCGCAGGAGATGGATCGGGTTCCCCTATGAGCATCTGACCGCGGACGGCCCATATGGTGTCCTTCTGCTTGAAAGACTGTGAGCCTCACGAGCGCCTCTGATGATGCCCACCCCGCGTTCACAACGGGTGGCACCGTCGCGTACTTGACGCCCGTTATGCCGCACAACCGGTTCGCAGAGACAGGGCCATTGTCGCGTGACGTATACGACGGTGGTAAATCAAGGCGACGTGTACGCCCAGGAGCCGGTCGGACGTCGGTGAAGATACTTCACTTTGCGATGGAGGTGGGGATGGGGGCGCCTTGAAGTCGATACACGTCTGTGCTGCCCTCAACATCACTCCATCGTCTCCCCGACTTTCTCTCCGCCTCTTCAACAAGTGCCGCTCGAGCCGTGCCAATGTTTATGGATTTCGCTTATTTTGCCCTTCAATCTCCGACCGCGTGCAGACAGACTCGGGCCTAGCAAGAATGTGACCCATTGAAAATGCAACATGAGCCAGGTTTCGGTCTCAGATCGGCGGAGTTGGCCCACTTGAGGCTCAAGGAAGCCACCAAGAATTTTCCAATGGCATGTTAGCGGCCCGCATCGCACGAGAAAAGGAGGAAACGCATCCTCGGCAGTTCCATAGCCGTGGGGAATGCGTGAATAAAACTCTGAGGGGCAGTGGAGATGTGGTGGTGAGGAGAAGAAGGGGGTTGCGGAGATGTGGTGGTGTGGTGATGCGGGGACCTGGAGATGCCTCGCCACTTTCTGGGGATGTTGAACAAGATGAATTGAGCAGGAATGATTCCCAACACTCGTGGTTGAATGATGACAAGATGTTTTGCATGCACCTGCTACGACATCAGGTAAATGATGCTCTCAAGTTCCAGCTTGCTGTCGTCGCCCATTGAGGTTTAGTGCGGCTGAAGGATTGAAAGTGCACAGAGATAACGCATTGTGCTTTGCAAGCCGGCGAGCATGACTCGGGACGTTACTCGGTTGTTGGGCTATCTAGCAGCCTCATTATTCGCAGCACACATGCATACATCTACATATAAGAGTGACAGTATGTCCGCACGTTATTGCCGTTGTTAGTTGTCAGCGGTCCGCGCGGTTGAGCCGCACCAGCCGCATCACGTGCGATAGTCCAACCGTGACCAGAAACGGCAATGTCATGACGTCACTAGTCGTCCCAGACAAGGTGTAGAAACCACAGCAGTAACCTACGTAGCATTACACCGAGACAACTTGAGGCATACCTATTGAAAAGAATATCTCCATCTCAACCCAGCTGCCTAAAATGGTCAAAGACAACGACACCGTGATTGAGTTCGTGATTCGCGTGCCTATCCCTACTGTCTGATGCATGCTCATCCTTACCCCAGGGAGTTCAACGAACTCGTAAACATGACTGCCGACAAACTCAAAGAGTGGCTCGGCAGTCAAGACTCGGAGAGCGCCGGTTGGACCAACGGCTCCTCATCCAACGGCGAAACAGTTGGCCACGAATCGGGCCGACGCATCGTCGCCATCCTTTCCAAGAATCCGCAGAAAGATCCTAGCAAGTACGACGTAAGTCCTGCTGTCAACCATAGAGGGGCTCGTATTTACATGCCAGAACTGACTTGATGTTTTTTGTGTGCCTTTAGCAAGAAGATATTGATCATATGAGAAAGGTGGTGGCGTATTGTAAGAGACATTTGGCCCAGGAGGAAAAGGCTAAGCAAGATACTGAGAGTAAGAGCTACAAGAGCTTGAAAAACTGGGGACATGATGCTTTGAAAGCTTAGCAGATGCCTTTGTACAGAAAGAAATGGTATGATTCGCACAGGGGGGCTGAGTTTCTAAATCGAGTAATTACAAGGGTTGTTCAGGTATCATTCTGCCACCAACAACTCATCCATGTAATGAGGAAACCTGCTCCAAAAAAGCCCCAATCAGTTATCACTCATCCCAAAAACGACAACTACAACCAAATACCAAATCAGCTCACTGTCCCATTCCACGTAGCATTATCCAACCAATTGAGAAAATCCTCTGCCTCAGTAGGTATCGGCTCTAGCCCCTCAATGATCGGCATATCAAGAATCCCCTGTCCAGCACCCGCCATCATATTCTCTGCATCCTCCCCGCTCTCCTGATTGCGGTTTGCAGGCGGTTCATAGTTGAGAACTTCGTCTAACACCACCGCAAGCATCTTGTTGAGTTCGCTGCAGAGTCTGTGATTTCCGTCGCCGGGTAGAATGATCCATTCGAGGCATGATGTTAGTATCGAAAGATTCCGTATCACGTCTGCACGCGAGATTGTGCTTGGGAGCTGAACGCCCTCGATTGTACAGCGGCGTAGCTCCAGAGCTATTACACCAGCGGCTGGGAAGCAGTAGAAGAGGACAACGGTAGGGAAGTGGCGACGGGTCTCGTAGACGCGATTATTGGGCATGGTTGATACAATGGATGTGGCAAGGAGTTTAAGCGATACTTCCAATAATGCGGGAAGTGCTTGTTGCGTTATCTTGTGGAGAAGACGTTGTGTTTGGAATTCCAAGTGTAGATAATCGAGATAACAGGCGATGAGGCGTACAGCTACTCCGGGTCCTCGAACATTCCAGGCAGCATCGTCTGTGTATGTCTCATATCGGAGGTACGCCGGTAGTGCGTGCCACCATTCTGCGCACTCTGCCGAAATTGCTCTTTTGTTGTTAGGTCTCATACAAGAGGAATCAGGGGCTGGCTTACTCTATGTTTCGTACCACTTCACTGTCTTTCTCTCCAGCAAGACTTTGTTCTAGCAACCTTTCTTTGAAGACACTAAGCTGACAACTCAGGCGAACGAATGTAGCAGGATTCAGGAATCCTTCAGTGTTCCAGCCCGCACTGTCGAGTTTCGAAAGCTCTGCATTCAGTAAAGTCCCATCTTCCGAGGTGGTGGCTTGATCACTGATATCTAGTAGCATCTTGCGGTCACTGTACCTCCAACCCATCAATGGAGGTCGCCCGTAAAACACGGCTAGAGTCTTGTCCGAGCGGTAAATTGCAGCATATAGCCTTCTTCTAAACTCCCGCATGAAGAAGGGTTCATGATTGTCTCCTTCGGAACTGGAGGCTTCGCAGTGTATCCCTGCAGCGTACAAGGCACTGACACTATCGCCCATGCGTCGCCATGTTCCATGGTCTTCTCCAACGTCAGCGCCTAGAATACGGTACATGTTTAGAGTACTATACTCACAATTGTCTCCATAATAATTACTAACTACTAGCATATTGATGTAGACAAGACATACCATTACTGCGCCTATTAGCAAAGCACAGATGCCGTGACTTGATTCGATTTTCTCTTACTCTCATTCACTGCGCCATGCGTCTGGCAAATGCTGATACATACGTTAGTAGCATGCATGACATCTTCAATAAACTCGTCCTTGTTCATCACCTCGCCTCCCTCTAGTGTGAACATGGGATCATTCGGCGCCGTAAATTGAGCCTTGGAACCAGCAAGAACCAAAACAAGGCCTAATATCTCCCATCTCAAGTTTTGTCCAGTGAACAACGTGTGAAACTCAGCTGGTCGCATGCCTGCAGGCACTTTCATGGGCCGTGCGGTGTTCCTGGTCATCTCGGCATACAATGAATATACATCGTTATCAGCAGACTTCAATAGTTCCATGTCTTTGCGAAGCTGAGGAAGTGCAGAGAGTATCAGCGGCCCAACGATAGGAGAGGCTTTTTGTGTTTCGAAGTACAATTTTAAAGACTTTTCGAAGAAACCGAACGGTGAGAGGGACGAAACTATCAGATTTCCCAGAGCAAATTGACAGTGACGATGTCCCATGCTCCTACTAGGCGGAGAAGTCGGAATAGGTTGCTCCGAGGATTCTTCGTCCATTGGCGTGGGTAACGGATGCTCACCCGTGAAGACGGAGGCATAGCTCGTTGATCCCAAGAAAAAGTTCCTCGCTGGATGAGACACATTTTGCGGTGTTCTGGCGGTAGGTTCTGGCGGTGTTGGCCATTTATTACTCACCGCTCCTGGATCTGCATCATTTCTGAGAGTCGGGGGACTGAGTGTTAGTGACGCCAGCCTTCCTTGACCGTTTATAGATTGCCCGTCTAGTTTTCTCCGACGTGACTCTGGTTTCTTCCGTGGTGTTCCGGCCGGCTTGGTCATCGGATTAGGGTGATAGAAGCACTTATAAGTGTTAGTGTGATCATACGTGCATGGCTTTACTACTAGGTAATGCAAGCGTTCAGGGACCGCATTCCGGCCCAAAGCGCCTCCCGAATACTTTCGGAATATCCTCGTACGTTTGAGGCGTTAATTTGCCAACCATACCAAATGAACGCATTTAAGATTTTTTTCACTGTTCCTCTGGTGTAGGAAGGAGGCGTGATCATGAATACTTGTAAAACCTAGTATGAAATCTACTTACTTGCTCCGTGATCCCGCGAGCATGGCACTTCTGGCAGGTAGGTGTTGCATGGTCGCACCTAATCTTTGATATGCGACACGGTTCACATGACCTATGGTGAATTAGCATCCGGTGTCCCTGGGCGGGAGCTAGCATCCCGAGCCATTTCCAAGCTCTGCGCCTGGTCACGGACAGTGTGCAGTGCTAGCGTGCACTGCAGCCACTACCGTAGATTGACGGTTGGAATGACTGCATACCTCGGCTTTCCATTTCTCCGCAGCATATCGAGTACCGTAGCTCAGTCCTGGGTGGCAAAGGAATGGTGGTGATGTGTTTTCCACACTTGTCGTCGCAGATGTTGTGTGTTGCGCAGCACCATTATTCCGAGCGCCCATGAATCTAGCTCCGAGACGCTGATGTGGGCGCTAAGATCGACAGCGCTAATCTAAATGCAGCTTGAGAGTTACCCAAAGGAGTTCTTTCACTGACACGGAGTATTCGCAATTGTAGGAGTCGATTGAATCGAGCTGGCTAAGAGAGCATGCCAAGGAAGTCTTGAAGTAGAAGGCAAACCGGCCTCATAGCTTCTCTTAGTTTACCATTTTTCATATCTACACATGAATAAATGTGATAGACAACGAGACTGTCCAAATGTCTGGCAGGTTTGGTCACATGCCCTAACTCTAAACGCTGGCGATGTGTGATTGTATTGGCATGTGGAGCTAAAGGCCAAGTTTGCTGGTCATTATATATAGCCAGCGTCTATCTTTGACAGCTAGAGGCCAGATCAAACCTTCTGGGTCAAACCCTGCAAGTGTTCTAGCGGTCAAAGGGTTCTCCGTCGGGCGTCCGATGAGGCGAAATCGGGACACAGTCCTCTTATCGAAACAACCAATAATATGACAGTATAAGCAAGGCAGAAGAGGCGATGTACCATGATCCACCTCAGCCTCCATGGCGTTTTCTTTTCAGCCTTCACGGTTTGTTTGGCTTATCTTACTAAACAAAAATGCATGTAATAGATGCCTGAGCACACGCAGTTGTTCGGTGAGATATCCGGTAAGCTTAAAACGATATAGTATCTTGTCCCTTTGAAATGCCGAACTTTGTGTCTTTCTTTCGAATACAATGTTAAGTACACATGTGTAATAGGTCGGCGAGCGTCCCTCCCTGTGAAACGCTTCTTTGAATCCAGCTGCAGGGGTCATCACACTTTCTGTGTAAGTCTTCCCTGCTATCTACCGTTGCCGTGCTTCCACTTACCAAATCACAGCGTCATATTATCATCAACAACTATAACAGTGCTGACCAGAGGTCGATTTCTGTGTAGGAAAGTCGGGCCGCAATTGTTATATTGAATTCTCTATATTGTTTAAACTTGGCTGATTGTCGGTCCTTTTCGCAGTGCAAGGGTGCCATGTACGATATTCAAACTCACTTTCCACCATTAATAGAGTCAATGATGGATTATCGGTCATTGAGATTGAGGCTGGGAAATTGAATCACGGGAGCGATTTTGGGTTCCACATAAGCGTTTGAAGTCGCATCAGACCCCTGATCTAGATCAATTGTAAACTAGAGCTCATGGTTATGACTGCAATACCCAATTGGGGCGCTCGACTATTTTGTACAGTTAACGTTGAATACGGATTGATTCGTAATTGAAGAACTGTAGTAATGGGAAACTGATACCTTCTCAAGACCTCCTCAGAGCCCCCGTATTCTTATACATATTTTTTCCCCATAGAGTAGCAGGTTTCTGTCTAAGATATTGCAAAATCATCAGTGATTGAAAAACAAGTACACCTACTTAAGGTCTAGTGGACCTACAAACCTCTGGATTGACGCAGCTTCTTCAAGAACCAGGTAAAATTTACCTAAGTTCTGACTCTATTTGTGGGCCAGCTTCTATATACAGTTCACATCTAGTGCAGTCGTGCGCTTAAGGCTCTCCAGCTATTAAAACGAGTTGTCTTGACAGTGTTGTATGCCCCACTGATGACTACACACGTATCGGTTTCTTTCGCATCTAGGCCGACGACAGAAGTCTCTTGCTTTTGAGTATGCTTCTCGTTGTCTTTGACGAATTCTTCTCTCTTACAGTTATTTTCTTTTCCGGTCTCTCTTCGGATGCTTTGTCCATGGCGGGTGGAGATGCTAAATCTTATCACTTTCTCTGTGTTAAGCATGACAGATGGTCGGGAACTCGATGTTGTCTAGCCATCTTGGTCACCCTTAATAGAAACTGTATTTATCTTGGCCGAGTGCATGTGGTGCGGGAGGCTGCACCGGTGCCCAGCATACTGCCGTACCGAATGCGGCATAGTGTCGTGTCCTGCTGAATTCCCTCACGCCCAGTTGAGCAAGCACGGCCGAGAGTAGCAGGCCTACGCTTACGTACCGACATGGTTTCTCACCACGGATCCTTCGTTCCCATTTTCCCTACTGTGTACTGTCGTCACATCTGCAGCAAAGGCCCCTGCCCGTCTATCGAACAGAAGGTAAAGTTAATCGACAAACTCATCACGCGCGATAGCCGCGGGACCTGCCCAGCTACTTCACTTGCCCTCAGTTTGTGCTGGCGTACCACAAGCTTCTCTGCCATGCTCACACAAGATTGATATCCCATTGAAGCAATCATCCGGACCGCGAAGGCTGGTACGACACACTGGCTGGAAGAACAATCAAGTCTCGGTTCCGGACGGATGACAGTGTTTTGCAGCATGAGCTGGCAGCTTGTCGCACCGGTGAACACAGCAGAGCCGCGCTAGAGCAGAACTCGGCGGTGCTCTGCCACCCATTTACCTTCTGTCTGACCTGCCATTCGTTTCAGCACCCGCCACTGGTTGAGAGTGGTTTAGCGAGCAAGGCGCAGCCAGCAGTGCACTGCATGCATCTACTCTGTACACCTGGGGCAGACAGGCTGGCGGCTGCAACCCAGATCCGGGACTCCAAAGCCCGCCTTGAGGACGTGCAAAAAGCGAAGCGCGACGCAAAGACCGAAGAAAAGAAACGCGCCCAGCCACTTGCACATTGATATCATGAGCTCAAACAATGGGTGATTTACAGTGCAGCGTGGGGCGGCGCGAAGGTTGGTTGCGGCTTGGTGTGATCTAAATGTTGCACACAAGCATGCAGCTAAGCCAATAGCTTGCATTTGCCGGGTTGCTCTTCACCGGTCTTCGCGGGGCAGCGTAAGATGTGCTTGAATGCCGTCGCCATCTGAACTTCTGCCCGTCAGCCGCTCCGAGACAGATTCTTCTTGTGTCTTATCTCTCGAGTCGTAGTGAGCCGTCCTCACTCTGGTCGGATCGCCCTCGTTTGTGTTCCTTGTTGCGCATCGCTCTTCTGCGCGCGCACAAGCCGTCCGCCTCCGCTCCGCGTCTTCAGTATCATCGTGGGCCCGTGGGTCGACCTTTTGGCCCTTTTCACAACAAAGATTCCCCTCTGCGGTCTGGTGCGCAAGCCCTAGGAAGACCCTCATTCTGGTTTGGCCCCAAGTGGCCACTTGCGCGCCATGTCGACATACTCGCAGCAGTACCACACCTATCCAGACCAAGCTCTTCTTGTCGATCCCCATGCCTTTGTCTTCGGCAGCCAGTACGATGCGCGACAGCGCTCCAAGACACCAACCGACTCTCTGGTCAATCATACCGGCCACTCGCCTGGACCGCTTGCGACCCCGCCGCCTTTGAGCCGGGGCCCATCACAGCAGCCCGAACTGCTCCAGGATCCTGAGCACATGTTATGGGACAATGGTAGCTCTTCAACGTCTCCTACGTCTGTAAGGACGCCCGACGGTGACTCGTTCGAGGTGGAGATGCTCGACTCCGAATCCATGCGCAACTACTACCATCAAAACGGTAATACCGTAGCATCGCAGACTTCGCCTACCGGGTTACCGACCATGGATTCCAGCATGCTCTTTACTGCTCACGGTACCTTTAGTGACCAAGGTACGTTGCCCTTGGGTTTGTTTATGAGTTTCTGCTGACGTGCCCATAGCCGTCCAAGCAGCCTTCAATGCTACAATGGCCGACCCGCAAGTATTCCAGCAGCAGTATAGCATGCAAGCCCACCAAGCGCAACAAATGCCAATGATGCACTCCCAGAACAACATGTACGACCAGAACTACACCACCCAGCCACCCCGCTATGACCCTTGGAACGGACAGGGACCTTCAAGATCATCAATGACACCTAGGTCGGGCCATGTCATCTTCGACCCAGCGAGCGACCCTGTAAACTACTCCGAGTATTTGGTCGATGTGGACGCCTGGGCGGCGCATTACACCGACCCTTCATCTCTCATCTCGCCCAGCGAGCCCACTGTTCCGATGCATGAGAACATGTTCTTCTCCCCAACACAGAACCTCGCTCCATCGTTTGATCCAGTCCCACAGACGCCACTACAGCATCGTGGCTCTCTAGATGTGCAGCATCGGGGTTCCTTTGACACGCAACATCGAGGCTCCTTTGACACGCAACATCGCGGTTCTGTAGATATGCAGCAGAGAGTATCCTCACCACCACCGGACCACCAGAACTTTGTCAACTACAATGCCACTTCTAGCCTCTTCACCGAGAATTACATTACTACCAACAATGCCTTTTCAGCGTCACCATCGGCAACATCGTCAACCGGCCTTCACCCATCTTCTCCCTTCCAGCCAGAGATCAGCCCATCTGTGCCTAGCCCTGGAAGTTCTGACAGCATGTACTCAACTTACCAGCATTCGGACCCTGGGATGATGGTGGATCGGTTTCAGACGCAGCAATTTGGGAATCTGCAGCAACCACAAATGCACACTCTGAAAGTAGACCATGTAATTCATAGTGGCGTGCCCGAGATGAGATTCGATGCGTCTCCTGAGCCGGAATCGTCTCGGAGTGCAGCGCAGAAAGCGCTAGCAGCGAAGTCTGGAGGCAGAGCCCTGGGCACTCACTTGGAGCCCACGGTCGCCAAAGCAGCGCACGACATGCGCAAGATTGTTGCATGTTGGCATTGTGTTCTGCAGAGAGACAAGTGCGGTCCTGGAGACATCTGCGACCGGTGCTTCAAGCGATCTCAGCGGCCCAATGCTGACTGCGGTCTTGGGTGCAACCGTATGAAGCTCATCGACCTGTCGCCCTACTTCTTGCCCTCACTCGTCACCCAGATGCACGAAGATTCGAATCTCACTCGCTTTGTCACCCAATACATTCAACAGTGGGGCAATGACGAACTCACAGTGTTCATGACATGCGGCCAGAACAGCATGCCCCGGATTCCTGTCAAGGTTTATGAGTTTATTCCCCGTGGAGACGAGCTATTAGTACAGATCCAATACAGGCTCGACCCAACGACCCAGAAAAGAATTCCAATCAAGAAGCGAAGTCCAGCACTAGGCATGGTACACATCAATCACAATGAGGAGAAGAAGTACGACAAGTATATTTCCGACATCGTTGACCACCACCTCGACGCTTTTGGCGAGCTTTGTTGGATGGAAGACGACAATGACTTCCAGCAAAAGCTCTTCAAGCTGATGACACGCGTAAAGCCAAAGTCGGACGACGAATCCAAGCTCCTTCGTGAAATCTTTCGCCTTATCATCGTTACCTTTATCATGTCGCACACACTCACCATTGCTGAGGAAACCAAGGTCGCAACACTATCCCGTATGCATTCATATGGTGGACCCAACTCTTACGTGGACAACTTCACATCGCCGCGCATGACGAACCGGCAGCTCAAGTACTTTTTCTCGCGCCTCCAACGATCCATCCAGGCCAATGTCCTCAACAAGTTACAACAAATTCTCAAATCATCCAAAGGATGTGACAAATGGCTTGCGGCATTCGTGGCTGTATTGGGCATGTGCATGGCTCTTGAGGATCAGCAGAAGACCATCCACCTTGTGATGTTGACCAAAGCCCAGACTGAGGGACTCGACCAGAGGGATGCACAAGATATGGCGGATGAAGCGTGTCGTGAAATTGACAACAGGATGCATTTTGTGCAACAGATCTTCCGGTGGAAGTACAACCGCAAGTGTAATCCCATGCGTGATGCCGATCTCGATTGGGAGAAGGAGGTTGGATTTGGAGACGCATCAAGTGTAAACTTTGTCAGGCAGACTGCGCAGTTGGTGAAGGAGAACAGTGAGTATTTCCGATGTAATTGAAAGAACGTTGAACTCGTGCTAACACATAATAGTTGACTTCTTGCAAAGAAGACAAGCAGTAAGCATTTCGCCTACGAACCAGACAAAGTATACGTCGCGTCTCGTCGGGCAATTCCTGCTTTCCTTCTGGCTTCCAAGCGTGTAATGCTATTGCATAGATCTTTCCGCGTCGTCATCCTTGTTTCTATATCTGTTGCATTTCTGCATCGAAATGCTCTACGCGCTTTTTTCATCATGTCGCGTTTGTAACGGCCTGCTTTTCTGGAGACTCATGTTCTCTGTCGCCCTTCATTCACGAAAATATGTGGCACGGCATGTGCCCCGCTGGTCTACGACTTACGACTTCCAACTACTTCTCGATTGTTTCGATCCTTACGAGACAATAGTTTATACCCTTTCTGGTTTCTTGGTGGTGTAATTCTTTAGAGGGAAGGGATTTTGGGCTCATCATGAGCAAACGACCAGCATGTAACGTAGCAAATCTACTGCAATAAATTTACATCACTGAAAGTTTATCTATTCTAGCACCTGAACTATCCGTATTCTCATACGAGAAAGACATAAGGCGCTCTCGGACCTAATCTGTATCGTTGCGCCACTCGTCAACAAGCTTTCGGTTCCAAGATCACTCCCCTTTCCCGCAGCCCTGTCCGCACCGAACCTTCTGCACGCACCCTTCGCTACACACGCCATCTTATCCTCCACGCCTCCTTGTCGCCTTCAGGCCTCCGTACCTCGGCCAGAAACCCAGCCAGCCACTACCCCTCAATCTTTCTGAAGCTTAGCCCCCCCTCCCATTCTCTCACCCGAACCTATCTTATCCGCTACCGCCAGCTCTCTTCCTAGTCGATCGGCATCCGTATCCGCACCTACCTACACACGCAGCGCCCACCCACCCAAAACAACTCACCCACACACAGCAGAAAGCAAACGCACCTACCATTGCCCCCCTTAGACAATGAAAATTTAAAACTTAGTCATTTAGTAGCATCAACAATGCAAATCACCCTCCGCGTCCAAATCCAGTGATCAAGTCCTCTGCCTTTCATGCCCTTACGGGCGTAAAAATGGCTTTGCTACCCAAAACAGCACGCCTAATAACCAACAAAAACCGTTTTTGGGGGGAGTGGGGAGTGGGGAGGGGAAAAATGCGGAGGTTAACATGCCGTGCTCTGCATGTTTCATGCATTAACGTCCCAGCATCCCCTACCTACACACTACAAATCCCCACTTTCCACATTTGTTCCGTCTGCGTCCACGTTTATGCTGACAATCGGAACGGCCATGTTGCGACTTTTCTGCCGAACCATGCAATAAGTCTGACTAGTAAAGAGTAAACGCCAATCTTTGAAGGATTTGCTTTTTTTCCCTTGCCCTACGCCCCCCCACCCCCTCCGCTTAACTGGTTTAAAGTTTGGGGCTAGTCGGTCTCACGTGCGGATTGCACGAGGTATGGGAATGCGCGCGTGCGTGCGTGTGTGCGTACGTGCGCGTTGGATATTGTTAGCGATTTGGAAGGAACAAAAAAAAGGACGGCTGCATGTGCGGACTGAGTAGTTTCTGTTTTGGGGGGGGGAGGGGGGGAGAGTTAGGACTAGGGTAGTCTTGGTAGTGGTGCGGCTGAGCTCGCTCGCGAGGTCGCCCGCCCAGGCAACACACACAAAAAAAAGGGTGGAGTAAGTAGGCGGTGGAGGGTAAGGGCTAAAGAAAAAAAGGTGGAGGTGGAAAAGGGCAAAAGGTGGAGAATGGTAATGCGTGATTACGATAGCATGAAGCATATGAAGGGCGCCACAAAACGAAGCAGGTTTTGCAAGGGCGGATACGCGCAGAGCTGAATCGTGTGTGTTGATGCGAGATTACACAGGGTGGGACAGCTTTTGGAGGTTTGTTCGGTTACTGGTTGGATGCGCTGCGAGGCATATTTGACCTTGTAATACGAGGGGCGGGTTGCTGTTGACAGGGGAGGGGTAGGGGGGGTGAGGGGTGGTAAGGTGGGTAAGTTTGCGCTTGCTTCCTTTTTTGACGTTGTGCTTGCGTGCGCGGTGCATGCATGTAATGGGGTTCTTAGTACACAGTGGGTTTAGAGTTTGGATAGATGTGGGAAAAGTGGGGGGTTAGTTGTTACCACTACTGTAGTCCCCCATGTCTGGGTATCTGCTTTTGTGCAAGCTCGGGGGAGTGTGGGCCATGTTCGGGGTGTTTGCTTGCATCGTGGTTTCGGTTGGGGCAGCGCAGGGGGATTAGTTTGGACCCACGGGCCTATTTACTTTTTTTGCCCGCCCGCTCTGTGCACGACACGGCATCCCGTATAGCTGCGGTGAGATGCGGCAGAGCGGGTGAGTGACCGCGGGTTGCAAACAAGATACGACTTTTGGTCTATGGCGCGATATACCCTGCATTGCAAGTTTTGTAGGACCGATTACCGGGGTGATTCTTGATGTGGGTACGAGTTAGTCCTCGTGTTTGTGAATGAAACCGAGTATTGTTGGCTGATATGGTGCGATGAATAGGTAAAAAGTAGAATTACTTAGATGAACAAAGGAAATAGTTTCGCTCCAGTGAGCTTGTGGTATATGTGTCCAACTCCGTCATGCAACAAGAAAATTATCCCCTCGGCAATTCCCATTCCGCTTGAACAATATCGTGATAAAAAAGATGAGCAGCCAAACATAGAGCAAAGATATTAGGCGCAAGATAGAAGAATCATACATGTAAAAGCATACTCGAGGCTTGACTGCAATCATCTGCCACATCATCATAATCATCATACCTGTGACTGTGAATCTCTCGTTCCAACTCTGCACTCATCCACTTCCAATCGCTGATAGAGAAACTGTTGTTGCTGCGGCT
Source organism: Bipolaris oryzae ATCC 44560 (assembly GCF_000523455.1). Lineage (NCBI taxonomy): Eukaryota > Fungi > Ascomycota > Dothideomycetes > Pleosporales > Pleosporaceae > Bipolaris > Bipolaris oryzae. Next base: position 68,944 of record NW_006911336.1, on the reverse strand, counting down.
GTTGTTAGCCTATCTGTCATGCAAGGCAATCGAGGAGAGGATGACGCACTGGAGGGGGAATTACCTACTGCTTGGACCGCCCGCCCGCGTTAGGGAAAAGCAGTCCGAGACCCTCTTCCCAGCCGCGCTCTGTAACGATGTCGATCACAGCACGGCCAGACTCATCAAGGGCCTGTAGATCAGGAGGTCCGCCCATGTCGAGAAGGAGTTTCAGAATCTCGGCATCACCATTCTCAACAGCTTGCAGAATGGCGTTCCAGCCTCGGTGCATTTTGTTGATATCGGCGCCGCGGGTGAGTAGCATTTGGATAATTTCCGTATCCCCGCTATAGCGGCGGAGGGCTTTGACAATGGGTAGGTGCTCGCCTGGAGCATTAGGATCGGCGTTGGCAACGTCGAGGAGGTAGCGGACGATGACCTTGCGTTCCTCGCGAATGGCAGTGGTAAGTGGGGAGAAGACACCACAGTTCTTGTCTTCAACACTGACGCCGGCATCAAGGAGGAGCTTGATGCTTTCGAGCTCGTTGGCGACTACGGCCATTTCTACTACACCGCGGAAGGCACGGGGATTTGGTGTCGCGGCAAGAAGCTTCTTGAGGATATCGGGGCGTTTGACGGCCATGCAGAGGGGCCAGTCTTCGCCTCGAATTGCAGGATCCGCTCCCCGTTGAAGGAGAATGTCGACGAGCTCACCCCTGTTTTCCCGGATGGCGGTGGTGAGCGCTGTGCAACCCTCTGGTGTTCGGTCATTGGGGTTGACACCATGATCAAGAAGGTAGATCATCGCATCTTTATCATCAAACTTTACAGCAGTCTCAATGATGCCCTTCGGCTTATTGAGATCTGCGCCAGCTGCTACTAGCTGCGGGAGGAACTGTGTGCGCTTGTGAGTGATGCACTTGAAAGCGGGATATTCTGCCGCATTGAAGTTGGGGTCTGCGCCGTGATCGAGCAGATATGTAACAATCTCAGGGCTGTTATCACGGATGGCCGAGCAAAGTGGTGTGTAGACGTTGTCCTTCCGTACGTTGGGCGACACACCAGCTTCCATGAGGATCTTGATGGATTCAAGCTTCTTCAAACTAGAGGCCAATTCCATGACACCAGGCGTCTTCTTGTGGTCGGCGCCACGCTGAAGCAGAAGCTGCAGGGCCTTTGGTTTGTAGGTCGATGGCCACAGAGGGTGCTTGGGACCAGGGAGATTGGGGTTCGCGCCGTGGTCAAGCAGTACCGTCATCAAATCTATGCGGTTCGCTTGGATAGCCTGGAACAACGGGGTTGTACCCTCTCCGTTCTTCGCGTCGGGATCACCCTTTGCGCTCAGCATTACTTCCACACACTTTGGTGATGTTGTCTTGTTCATTGCTGAGATGAGCGCAGTGGAGCCGTTTTCCATGACAAACCCGATGTCACCGCCGTTAGCGAGGAACAGCTGGACAAAGTCGAGATAATTCTGAGATGCAGCCGCTGATAAAGGTGACTCGGAGTCAGGGCCCGCCGACAGATTTGGGTCAGCACCATGCTTCAACAGTACTTTGGCGCACTCGATGCACTGGCCGCGGGTAGCAGCGAATAAGGGTGTAACACCTTCACGGTCAAAGCCATTGGCATCCGCACCGTATCGCAGAAGTAGTACAAGGGTCTCTACATCTTGATTGTGTACAGCGACTCGAAGCATGGCAGATTCGACATGTGGTTCTGCTTTGGCACCGCCTTCAAGCAATTGTTCGAGTATCCGGTGTCTTCTCTGCTCGACAGCATTGAACAACGCCGCCTTGCCGCCAACGTTCTTTGAGCCTCCACTCTGACGTGGACCCCAGTTTTGGGAGGCCACAAGGGAATCGACCTTGATTGCGGAGTGGTGATCTTCGTAGCGCTCACCGACGCTGAGAGAACGTAGCTTCTCTTCTATGGGCGAAAGACCCGAGTATGACGACACCACTTCCTCATAAACCGGGTCATCGTGATAACGGCCATTTGAATGGTACATTGTGTCTCTAGTTGATTCACTCGAGCGGGCACTTGGTGGTGCTCGCCAGTTCTTGTGGAGGTCGACGATACCTGAAGCTAGCTCACTCTCGTCTTGCCGGGAAATCGAACGGTTACTGTGATAGGAGAGGCCTTCCTCGTGACGAAGTTCGTTCAGCGATGGCCTATCCATGCGACCGGCAGCAGGCATCATTGGTGGGTCTCGGTCTCCATGATGGCTACTCGCTTTTGGCGGTGTCGGTGGGAGATTCGAGGTTGGGGCAGGATGTACAGGAGGGAGGGACGCTGATTTGCTTGGGTTGAGACGCTCCAATGCAGCTATCAGTCCCGCGTAGCCGATTCCCATTGAGGCATCTGCTTTGGCTTCGCCGATTGTCCATCGGAACATGGCGGAGCTGACTTTTAAGGAGTCACGACTCCGTGATAGTGTGTGGCGCATTTTCTCAACATCGGTATCGGCGAACATCATTCGAAATTTCATGCCAAACCCGCCTTTGTGGTTTTCCTTGTCAACAACTGTAACATGCTTGTTAGCAACATGACAATCACGGTTATCTGGGCCAGAAACCCAGGCAGGCAGCATGTAGCTTGTCACTGAAACTTACATTTGTTGACCATCTGAGCGAGAACGGCAAACTCCTCGCCAACCTGACGGACACGTCTGTCCAGCTCCTGGGTAATTTCAACGGGGAGCCCATTGCGTGTCTTGTTGGTCTCTGCAACACCCGACTCAATAGACCATAGTACCTGATCATCACTGTGAGCTTCATTGTAAGAGTGATCAGTGATAGAATCGTACCTGACACAGTTCGACAAACTCTCGTGACAGTTGCTCGAAGCCTTGTAGAGGAACCTTTGCTGTGCTCAGGTATTCGAGCATACGAATTGCAATGGTATTGCCCTGTACATTGACACGCTTGCACAGGTCAAGCGATGTTTCTTTTGCTGGAGCCATAACGAAGATGGAGAAAACGAACGAGAACTAGGGAAAAGAAGAACGCAAGTCAACAGACGGGTCAATGAGGCATCTTTACAGTCCACCACTGGGCGGCCCAGACTCGAGCCCATCTCCAAGCAACAACAGGTACCACGGCAAGCCAGCCCATTCGCTTGCCTAGCTTGTATGGGCGCCGAGTCAAACACCCGCATACTAACGAATCGCGTGTATTGCTCTAGCTCCGAAACTTGTAGTGGACGTTCGAGAGGCCTGAAATAAGGTTTAACCCTCGCCTGCTCCGGTCCTAAGCCCACTATCTGCTGGGCGAGTTTCCAACCCGTCCAGGGATGCCCTGGGTATGACAGGTGCCACGCCACGTGAAAGTGCATGCCCGTGAGGGGGCACTAGGGACTGGTCCGATGGGTCGAAGAGACAATTTTTTGTTTTTGCGAACCCTGCCCCATCTTACCAAGCACCGCGCTTGTATACCAGTCCTAGAATACCGGTCGACTCCGTTCTAGGGCTGTTCTAGCTGGTGCTGATATCACAAGTCGGGACAATGTTCTTCTCGGTATTGGCACTTGGCACTAACGCCAGGCGGGCATCTTTGGGCTGATCTCTGTCGCGAGCTTGATCTGCGCTTAGCATGCGTCTTGTGCTACCACGTGCATGTGTGTGCTGAACTAGAAGGTGATAACGCAACTTGCGGATTGGTGTCTGCAAGGCCATCTCAGCATTACTCGTTGTTCAAATCATTACGGTTTGTGCATTTCTTCGACGTCATCGATACAGGTCCGAGGTAACAATATCAATCAGCTAGCTGCTGTGTATATGGATACCCTCAATCTCCCAAGGATGGGGCGCCGGTTTTGGGCTGGAAAAAGCAATTTAAACATGCGCCACAACCCAGGAATGCGATTGTCATGGTGGCTGGTATCGTTCATGCGTCCGTACAGTCCCTAGTCCAACGCGGTGCGGAGCCGGAGGAAACTGAGGCTGCAGCACAATGTGCACCGTTTTATTATGCTTGGCTGGCAATCGGATAAAAGAATCCTACGCATACGTGATATGCCGATTACGGCGACGTAATGGTCGGGTAGGGGTGCCCAGTACGGCTATGGCATTTGCTTCACCATCCCTTGCTGCCGAGTCAGGTGTGGTTGCGCGGCACACTGATCAAGATCTGTCATAGTAGCCGCCGAGAGCAGCTGGAGGGGCGACTTGATTGCCGCGCCCACAGCCTTCGTCCGGCACTTTCAAATAAGTATCAAGACTACTACTGTGAAGTGGGCCTTAGCATCAGCGCTGTCGAACAGACTCGAGGACTAGCCAGCCTCTCCCTCAGAGTTTGCATCCTCACGATACACTTTGGTCGACACGCAAAATGACTGGCGCTAGGCTGTGGCAAGGTTTCGGCAATGCGGAGCAAAAGTTGAAACTGAAGCAAGCAGCCCATAGTTAGGTAGCCAAGCGCACAGCTATCTTTTGCCGAGGGCTGATTAGGATTTCCAAGTTCGTCGGTACCGCCTTACTTGGGTAAGAGTTGCCAGGGCCTCGAAAACGGACGTTGCGGTCTTGACGTGACAGGGTCTTTCTTAAAAACAGAGTTAAATTGGATCCTCTAGGCCTGCAAATCCTCCGCGATATCCTCCAAGGCTTGGATGTTTCAATTGCCCAAAGCACACGCTAGAGCGCCACTCAGCAATGGCCCTGGCCACGCTACTGGACGGTCAGGGATGACCTTCGGGAAGATAGAGGAGCCTAAGCTGTTCTTGAGCACTCGGCCGTTTATCGCTGTTCAAGCCTGCGCTGTGCCTGTGATTTTTCGTTTGCCCGTAGCGGGTGCGAGGTCCTTTCCCCTAAAGGAAATAGTAATCAAGATATAGGAGGCGAGTCCACATGGCGAGCTTGCATTTACGCCGATCAAACCGGCGCTATCTTGGACGAGGAGGTGTGTAAGTATGCAAGGAGCCAAGAGCAGTGCAGCTGGGAATGAACGTTGAATAAGTGTAGGGGAGTCCGGATTCAAGACGGGCTTATTGTATTCACATTGGCATAGAAAACCTCACTTGGGTAAGCACAAGTCCGTAAGCATGTAGTATGTCCGCGATAATACCGGAATGTCAAACCGGTGTGCTGGACTGTTCCCGCGCTTTAATCCACATGCGTCATTGCGTAATGGCCCGAGGCTTGTGTTGGTACCACAGCCATGGGCCCGAAGGCTAGGCTTGTAGTCGTACCAATGTTCAAGTGGCTGCAATCAATATCTGTCAGAAGGTCTTAGCCCTCCAAATAAACATCTAGTAGAGCGAGAAGCAAAATGTCCTTTCGGGCAGCAAATTGGATATGCGCCTTTGCCTTTGCACCAACAGAACACATGATCAGTGCTCCCCAGCGTTTTAGATTGGCGTATCGTGGGCGCAATGCGAACACGACAGATCCCTTGATCGATAAGCGAACGCAGATATGGCGTTTGAGTTCGAATTTGAATGGGTGTGCCCGCAGCCAGTATGACCTGATGGGCAAGGTGAATGTTTGCCTGGAGCAGTCTGGTTCGTTCCATTCGTTTGCAATGCTGCAAGGGGGCTAGTGGTGGCGCATTGGAGGCTTGAAATGCACAACAAGTGTTGATGATGGCGGCAGGGGAGATCGAGATGGATTACAAAGGAAAGGCGGAAAAGCAGCCACTGCGCAGGGGGACACACGGGAGTGACGCCTGATCACGTGCTGGTTGAACAAGGACGCACGGTCCTTTGAGAGACGCGCAATGCGAGTGCAAGCTCACTGTGCCTCCCAAGTCCAGTAACAGGCCACAAGTCGACGGAGCGGCCAACGACTAGGGAATCCGCCATGACTGACCAACAAGTCTCGCACCCAGAACCCGGTGAGGCCATGCCGGCGGATCTGTCCACTGTCAACATGGCCGATCTTGTAAAGACGCCGCACAATGCGCGTCTCTACCAGGAAGTGCAGAATCTCAAGAAGCTCATCAACGAACTGGTAGACTTTCAGCTCGCTCACCCCAAAAGCTCAAAGGCGGAATCGCGCGAGGATCTTGACAATGAGAAAAAGGCGATGCGCGAGATCGAAAAGAGGGAAAAGTACATCCGCGCGCAACTGTCCGTCATCAAGACTCTTTATAGGCAGAGTGTGCTCAAGGTGCGCGAGGAGAAAGCCAAAACATCAGACGACAGGGCTGTCAACGATGCGCTCATTCTGGGTCTGCACAACTTGAAGTATGAGGAGCAGTCGCTGCGCTCAGAGATCTCTGCCGCTGAAAACTATGAGTATGTTCCCTTGTGACTTAGTGGATTATTTGCATACTAACGAGCGCGCAGTCACAAGTACATGAAACTACCCCTCATTCCCCTCGAGCAATTCCTCGAAGAATTCCCCGAACACAAGGAATCCACCGAACACGACCTCATGACGGCGCGCATCGAGCACGAACACCAAGTCCGCCTCAAGCTGGAAGAGCGCCGGCAGGAGAAACTCAAGCAGAAGCAGAAGCTTATTGCCGAGGTTAAGAAAGGCAAGGATGATCTGACGAAGCTTGATACGATGGTCGAGAAGTTCATCGAGGCTGCAGAGCCGATCAAGAAAGTGCTGTCGATAGAGTAGACAAACACTGCTGTGCTTCTGGAAACATGACACAAGCCAATGGGTTCTTCATGTGTCTTCACCCACTTATATGGAATGCTCTCAAGGAACACAGATCAACAAGAATGGCCGACGCAGCCAGTCTGATCCTCAGAACAAGCCTCGCAATATGGATCACATGGAATCCGTCGCATTGCGGAGCACTGCTGCCTTGAGGCTCTCAAAGGAGGGCCAGCGCAAATCCTGGTTGGTAGACCAGCTAGTGGAGTCAGGGCATGCGTGTCGGACGTGTGGAAGGTGCTAGCGGATATCTTCATCATGATCTGTTCAACTACCTTAGCCACCGGTTACTCGCCGGCAGCAAAGAATTTACGCCTGTTTGAGGTTACGCGTTGGAATGACTGGGACCGCCAGCCGCAAGCAGGATAATTGCCAGCTGCGCAAGAAAGGAAGTTCTGTTACATTATGAATATGGCCTGACTCATTTAAGTGCCTGGTACTATGCAAGGATATTGCTTGGATTTCTTGAGCTGTATAGTTTTCCAGCGCAAATGCAAACAATTCTTATTGAATGTACACATGCATATTTCTGGTATGATGACGCAATTTCCATGATCCCCCCGTTGCAAGCTTTGATCTTTTTTTTCAGCTACCCCGCAAACACATATCAGTCCTCATCTATTACTCACAAGGACAAGGAATGCAAAGGTAAGACGATAGATATGTGGAGCAAAACACCATGTATCTGAAGCCTAAGTGGGGCGGGACCCTGGTCTCTTATCACTTATCTTAGCGCGTCGAGGATCTGCGGACATGCGATCACACCTCCGCGTTCACATTGTCCGTGTTACGCCACCCCTCACCCCTTCCACCTCCACCTCTACTCTGATGTCTTCATTTCAGGGAAGCGCGCGTGTTTTGAGCGCAAGTTTCTATGTACCCGTCAACGCTCGGAAGAAGGGAGAGAAGTTGTCATCTCCCGCCCCGGATGCCTTAAGTTGTGTCCGTACCATACACTCGTTGTTTCCCATATCCGAGTCGCGCAGAGATGAAGAGCCACCCACGAAGCGGCGCAAACTTGGCCATGACGACGCTGTCCCCGCAAAACCACCACAAGAGTTCAGCGATGAGAAGAGCGTTGTTCTGGTCAAGATATCTCTGGATTTGGTGGGTACATGTACTTCGTTTCCATGGTACTACTAGACTTACGTGAATTGCAGAACATGCCTACTACCTCGTGCGAGGATGAAAGCATGACATACTTTTCGGCTGGGTCGCAAGAATCCATAGCACTTGCATTGGAAAAGGTTCGAAGAGATCCCTCCCAGTCAGTTTTCCATATGGAGGTCTTCAACATGGTCGGGAACACGGGAGTGGAAATGGTTGTCACAGCCCCCGCCTCTCTGCTAGATTCGATACTACCGCATCTTCGGAACGCCGCCACGCTTGCTACCACGCGACACGGGAAAATGTCCAAGTCTGGACCTAGGGCCGCCTTTTGTCGCTGTCTCCTACGTCGGTCCGCATCTGAACGAGTCGCATACAAGTTGGAAGTTGAGATACGCTGGATGCTGGGCATATCAGTAGTTGAAGATGAGACTATTCGCGGTCACTGCGCCAAAGAGGACCTTAAGCTGCTCTCTGCCTATATGAATGATGCCGTTCCGCAGGACAACAACACATGGACTCTGTCTGATTTCTATGACTCAGTCCATGTTCCACCACGGGATCTCAAGGTTTCACCCCGTATTGGGCAGGCATTGACCGAGACGAAACTGTTGCCATTCCAGCAAAGGACAGTGGATTGGCTTCTCCGACGGGAAGGAGTCACTTTCTCTCCCTCGGGTGCGCTCCAACCTTTCGTCAATACTTCACCGCCAACATCGTTCAGGCCAAAACAGGATGCGACAGGGCGATTGTGCTATGTAAGCCAGCTCCGGGGTACTATAATAACTGATCTATCTGAGGCCACAGCGGATAAACTGAGGTTACTGAGAGGCGGAATACTTGCGGAGGAGATGGGTCTGGGCAAGACAGTCGAACTGATTGCCCTCATGTCGCACCACAAGCGAGAAATCCCTCAAGGCAACGTCTACGACGCATATACAGGGGCCCATGTGAAACCTTCTGGAGCTACATTGATCATCGCCCCGTCCTCCATTCTGGAGCAGTGGATAAGCGAAATGCATGTCCACGCACCCGAGCTCAAGGTCTGTCATTACACAGGGCTCCCGCCGGCATCAGCACCCAAAGATCGCCATGCAGCAGCAACGGTTGACCATCTTATGCAACACGATGTAGTTGTAACCACATACCAGGTTCTCTCTCGCGAAATTCATTTCGCGGTTCCTCCTCCGGATCGTAGTTCTCGGCACACTAACCGTCGTGAGCGCCGAAGCAGCCCGCTCATGGGGATATCTTGGTGGAGGGTTTGCCTTGATGAAGCTCAAATGGTGGAGACTGGAGTTAGTCAGGCCGCCAGAGTAGCTCGAATGATACCACGTTGCAACGCTTGGGCCGTCTCTGGGACTCCTCTGCGCAAGGATGTTCAGGATTTGCGTGGCCTTCTAGTATTCCTTCGCTGCGATGCTCATGCAGACAGCAAAGCCGTTTGGGGCAATTTCGACAAGTCTTCCTTCAAGGATATTTTTCATGAGATTACAGTGCGGAATACTAAAGATAAGGTTCGAGATGAGCTGCAGCTGCCGCCGCAGAAGCGCATTGTCATTACTATTCCGTTTACTACTATCGAGGAACAGCATTACGATGAGATGATGCGCCAAATGTGTGATGCTTGCTGGCTCACACCCGAGGGTTCGCCGTTGGAAGAAGGCCGTCAACTAGAGGATGCGGAACAGATTGAACGAATGCGAGAGTGGCTGGTCAGGTTACGCCAGACATGTCTCCATGCGAACGTGGGACGCAAGAACCGGAAAGCATTGGGAACAAGACATGGTACTTTACGAACTGTGCATGAAGTTCTCGAGATCATGATAGAACAAAACGACAGCAAATGGAAAGCAGAAGCCCGTGAGATGATTCTTTGCTTGCTCAAACAAGGTCACATCCAAGCATATGCTGGAGATTTCGCCAACAGAGCAAACTCTGCACTTCCATACTATAGTGCCGCACGATTGGAGGCGCAGTCATACATTGCATTGTGCAGAGCCGAGTTGGCGGCCGAGCAAGAAAAGCTCAGTCGGACATCTACAGCCAGTCTTCGTGATCTTGACGAGGATGACGAGGAAAACGTCGAGAACATGGGCCGCATTCCCGTCCTACGGAGGTCACTGCGATCATTCTTGGAGCTTGAGCATGCTGCACAATTCTTTACTGCTACAGCATTCCACCAAATCAAAGAAGACCCGTTACAAACAGAACCAGATTCAGAAGATTGGCACGAAAAAGACAAATCTGAAACGACTTATTATGAAGCAGCAAAAGTGATCCGACGTGAGCTTTTGAAAGAATCAAAGACCAGAGCCAAGGAGCATATGGAAAGGATCAACGCGAAGAAGCCTTTTCATCAGATAGCCAAGATCAATGATCTTCCAAATCTAGGTGGCATTGAAGCGCGGAGGATCCTTGATACGATAGACAATATCAGCGACTTTTTGAATGCACAAACGCAGCAGATACAAAAATGGCGCTCGAAGATTGTCGACATTCTTCTGACACGTTTGATGGACGATGATGATGATCAAGAGACCACTGGCGAGGAGTATGATGAGTCACTAAAGGTCCAGGATGAACTCTACGTTTACATCATGGCTCTGCGCACACTGGTCGCCGACCGTCATGCTGCTGTGCACGGCCTTCAGGATACTCTTATCGAACATGAAATGAAGGCTGCTGAGAGGCAAGCCCTTAAAAAAGAGCCTGGAGCAGATCGTGGGCACGCGCCTGAGCTGGTCATTGAGATTGCAAATGTGCGGCGTAAGCTGAAAAGCATGTTGCAAGCTGGGTCTTTGAAGGGGGTGATATCTGGCATCCGCTCACTGATCAACAGCGTACAATGGAAGGCAGAAGCTGGCGACGTACGCGCCGCTTCGGAACTGAGCATACTTCAGGGGCAATTCAAGAAGGTACAAACTATTGCTACGGATCAAGCAAAGGCCATCACCGAGTTGGAGAAAGAGCAAGAAATGTTTCGAACCACCATGAACCAGCGTCTGGAGTACTACCGACAATTCCAGCACATTTCTGACACGGTTGTCAAGTATAAGGAAGACCTCGACGCAACTTTTGACGCTCGCGCTTTCAATGAGACGGAGGCTTTGCGAGCACAGAAGAAGGACAGCGCAGCTGGTTTCAAAACAAAGTGCACTTACCTGAAGCACCTCCGAAGTGAGAACCAGAAAGAGACCACCGCTGAATGCATCATCTGCCGAGAAGACATTGAATTCGGCCTCCTAACAACCTGCGGCCACAAATACTGCAAAGAATGTATAAACCAATGGTGGCGCACCCACCGCAGCTGTCCAACCTGCAAGCAAAAACTTAGTTCCTCCGACTTCAAAGACATTAGCTACAAGCCTTCTGAAATCAGAGCGCAAGAAGAGACTACATCTACAAGCCTCAAACTCTCAACACAAACAACCTCATCTTCGTCTTCGTCTTCCTCCTCTTCCTCCTCCACTTTACCCTCCGGTCCCTCCTCCCCCTCCATCTACTCCTCCATCAGCAACACTACGATGCGCGAAATCCGCACAATCTCCCTCACGGGCTCCTACGGCACAAAAATCGATATGCTGGCCCGCCACCTCCTATGGCTCCGCGCCAATGACCCAGGCGCAAAATCCATCCTCTTTTCCCAATTCAGCGATTTCTTCGTCGTCCTGCGCGACGCATTCAAGAAATGGAAAATCAGCGCTACCAGCACCGCTGACCGCGACGGCATTCAGCGATTCAAGTCTGATCCCAGCGTCGACTGCTTGCTGCTTGATGCGAAGTCAGATTCTTCAGGCCTGACGCTGGTGAATGCTACGTACGTTTTCCTCTGTGAGCCCCTGATTAACGCCGCGATTGAGCTGCAGGCGATTAGTCGGGTGCATCGGATTGGCCAGATGAGGGGGACAACCGTGTTCATGTACCTAGTGGCTGGTACTGTCGAAGAGGCAATTTACGAGATTAGTGTTAAGAGGAGGCTGGAGCACATGTCTTCGTCTCAGCGGGATCGTGCCAAGGCGAAAGGAAGGGAGGGCAGTACCGAGGGTCTGGGGGAACAGGCGCTTGATAAGGCGAATTCGGCCGAGTTGGAAAATGCGTCTTTGAGTAATTTGCTGAGGAAGAAGGGGGATGGCGAGGTGGTGCCTGAGCATGTTCTTTGGCATTGTTTGTTTGGGAAAAAGAGGCGGGGTGAGGGTGAGGGCGTCGAGAGGACGGAAATGGAGAGGGTGGTGGGTAGGGAGTTGAGGGCGGGGGCTGTGGAGGCGAGGATTGCGGATGCGGATGAGGTTATGGTGGATGTTTAGGAAGGAAGGGATTGGAGAGTCAAGAAGTTCTCTTCTTCTTCTTCTTCTTCTTCTTCTTTGTCATTTCCAACGGGGACATGAAAGGGAGGTCCTGAGATGGCTTGCTATGTACATGACATTTGGAAAAAAAAAATATTGATGCGATTGCGATATTGAATCATGATCTTGCATAGTGAGACAGGTGCAAGGCAATGATGAACACTGTAAAATTATCAAAGCATGAACAAGAACAAAGAAGTGAGTGTAGACGTTGATATTCGCTACTCAAATAAAACCTCGTCATCAATTTCTAGCGAAACTCAGTCGTAATAAAAAGGGACCTGCCAGATTTATAGTGGTATCATAGAACAAAAGAGAAAAACAATGCAGTGTTGACAAACAATAAAGACAAAAGCCGCCTAAGACCGATGATGCTAAAAGCCGAAAATATGCAAAGAACAGCGATGCCCTCTGTGTGGGTATGTGTGAAAGGAAAGTCCTTTTTAAAAAAACGCCGGCGCTGGAAATGAGTAAAGAATGTCGGGAGTCAAAAAAAAGGTATGTACGTGAAAAGAAGGTAGTTTTTCGGAAAAAGAAAGACCGAGAGAAAGAGAGAATGAAGGAACCAATGCTAGACTCGGGGGGTCTTCCAGTCTCTGACTGCCTGCATTGGTTCCTCGTCAAACCCCGCCCGCTCCATCAACTTGGTAAAAGTCGTATGGGCAGAATCCGTTGTGTAGCGGTTTGGGCCTCTCATACCAGGAGCTTGTGGGGGTTGCAAGAAGCCCGAATCGTTGTTGTGATTCATGGGATATCCACTTCCCGTCGTCGGCATCAGCACATCGATAGTTTCAGAACTGTCTACTCGCCCTACACCTGGACGGCCCTGCTGGTATTGGGGTTGAACGTGAGGCGGTATAGCGCTGGTACGCCTCGAACTCGTGCGGCGTGCCGAGTGAATGCGCTTAGGTTTTGGTGGGGGTGTTTGATAAGGATCGTTATAAGGGTTTCCTGCCCGAACAGCAGGAGGTGCAGGGGTTGCAGGTAAACCGAAGCCAAAGTTCAGCTTCGGGGTACGCTCCCACATGCTTTTGATCCTGGGGGTGAAGCCATGAACGACAGTGTTATTGGATTCCTTCATGCCCTGCGCGATCCTGTCGGCTGAGTTTGGAGAAGAGGCCACTGAGCGACTTCCCCTCCGCATGAAATCTGTACGTGCGGCAAGCTGGGGGTCGTAGATTGGGTCGCTGATTTGACGTGCTACATGCCCAAAATCACCAGAGTATCGCTCTTTGGATTGCGATTCACGGCGCTTCTTGATGACCCAGAGGAGAGCGATGGTGCTCAGGGCACCGATAACGAGGCCAGGGAAGAAGCCTGCGGCAAAGGAACGCCCGTCGAACGAGGATTTTGTTTCGACTGGGGTAGAAGTTGGGCAATCTGAGGTTTGAGATGCAGAGGCAGGGGAAGTGGATGAGGGTGAGGGTGTTGGGGTAGAGGGGTTGGATGGAGACGGTGTAGGGGAGGTGTCTTTGGCACACATGTTGCCTTGACATGTATATCCGAGAGAGCAGCACTTATCGCCGCACTTTGGTAGCTCAACACCATCAGTCCCCGAGAGGTGCATCTGGTTTTCTGGATGTAGGGTAGCGTTAAGCTGTGCGACATCGCAGGTGGTGGGTTGGATGTAAGAGCAGTCCGAGCCAGCTGGACAGCAAATGACAGACTTGACGGAGCCACTGTCAAGATTCATGCAAGTAGAAGACTTGGGACAGCAGAAGGAAGACGGAAAGTCACCTCCGCATTGCTGAAGCTCAGCGTTGCCTCCACATGTCTGTGCTTGGCGTACGAAGAGAGCGGATGCTTGTGTGGTTGTGATGAAGAAAATGAAGAGGCATAGGACGGATATCCGTGATAGCCTTGGAGAAGGAGTGATTGGAGCCATTGTGATAGTGATGGGAAGAATATAGTCGAGGGTATTATAGTGAAGAGGTCGGACCGGCGACGCTCGATAACGTGACTCGAAACGAAACAAAGCGACTGTGAAAGCGACAAGTAGAGAAACAGACGGCAAAGAGCGATGTGCGAAACATATGGGACAGACAAACGACCGACCCGCTTTACCTTGAATATATTTACCAGCAAAAAAAATCAACGATGCAAGAGCCGCATGTGACGCTGGCGAGCGGTCAAGCCATGTTCTGCAAATAGAGCAGTCGAGGCGCCGAGTGGACAGCATGCAATGTATGGCTGGCAGGACAGCTGTACAGCCTTACTAGCATGGTTGGCAATGGCAGGCGGCTCCTGGGGTCGTGTGGCTCTGCGTTCGCCAGCAGTTGAGTGGGTGAAACGGGATGCGGGCGCTTGCGGTTTGGAAGTTTTGGGCAGTCGTGGCGAGGGCGCGTCGTGATTGGCCGGGCGGGGCTAGCGCGAAGCCCGCCAGGCTCGGGGAAAAAGATGAGCTTGGAGGAACGACTTGGGCCCGACAATTCGATCGCTCGCCCGATTAATCCACACATACCATGATTGCACGGTGTTTGGCCCGGCGGCCGGGTGCCATTCAGTCTGCGGCTGGGGCTTGGAGGGTATGTTTGGCTCTGGCGGTGGCAGTGACGGTGGTGATGGAGGGGGACTGACGCTGAATAGAGAATACCATCACTCGCCCGCAACAAATACACCGTTCCTGCGCTCGACAACCATGTGGAAATTGAGAAAAAGGGCATTCCACGGTTGCTCACGCCGCAAGGCTTCAAGACGGCCTATACCGACTATCAGCAACACATGATTGACGAATTGAACACCATGACTGACGGTATGCCATCTGCCATTGCGATGCGAGGGGCCATCCGAGACTGATATCGCAAATGTAGGCCAAGGGTACGAGAACCAGGAGGCAAAGGCGCTCGTTATTGAGTTCGCCCGCGACCCGACCAAAGCGTATGCCTTCAATGTCGCCAGCATGGCCTTCAACAACCACTTCTTCTTCCGCGGCCTCAACACAAACCCGGATTTGCAATCACGGCCGACCAAGGACCTTGAGATGCAGATCAACAAGGACTTCTCGTCCATGGACACATTGCGCGAGACATTCCTTGCAACCGCCGAGGCCATGTTCGGGCCGGGTTTCGTCTGGCTGGTGCAGACTGACGACCTAGCCGTTGGCAGTCTGCGCATCCTCCCCACCTACCTCGCCGGATCACCGCTGTCAGGCGCCCACTACAGACGACAGTCGCACGACCTGAACACGCATAACCCAGACTCGTACCAAGCGCTGAACAAGGTTGGGGCATTCGGGGCTGCGGCAACTATGCAAAACCAAGGGCCCAAGAAGGCGTTGGGCGGCGTTGATGTTGTGCCACTGCTGTGCGTCAACACCTGGGAGCATGTCTGGCTGCAGGACTACGGTGTTCGGGGGAAGAGGCAGTTCCTCGAGGCGTGGTGGGATAGGATTGACTGGAACATTGTGCAGCAATACACAACCCTATCACCAGGAAGTAGCCAGGGCAGGCAGCAATGGGACTTTGGCGGCTTTGGTTCATAACTGAGCCTCTGTATACTGCATGTAGTCATATGTGTACCTATAAGATGCGTTGAAACAGAATACCGCAAGGCTGGGAATTGCGCACACCAAATATGGATAAAGAGTATCAGGTAGTCCAGATGCATTACGCAGGGAAGACGCCTCAAAAAAGTTTCCATTTGTTTGTGAGCTGTTTGTTTATCGTGTCTTCGCTGGCCGGCCGCTTCCTAAAGCACTCGGAGTGTTTACTTGGCGTACGACACTCGTCCTGCGCATTCTTCTTCCATGAACATGGCTGCCATCCCGTCTACCGTCGGCTACATGCAGCCATGCACTCGTCCTAGCCGCCTATTCTCATTGGCAATCCTACACAGGGCGCACGATACGAAATACGGCACGCACACATGTTCGGACCTTTTGCGTATAAAGACTGCAGACACCCGACTTATATAGTCTATGAACAGCCACGACTGCGGCCTTCACCGGTCCTACAGGAACACAACGCTTACGGATGCAACATGTAGGGAGCGCGAGGCAGATTCAACAGTCTCATTGTCACCCTGTGTTGGTGTGCACACTTACCCTTAGCTTGAGGTTCAAACAGTCATCATGTGGCCAATTTTCGTCCGCATACCCGGCGTCCTGCGCCACACTGTTGGCGCCGCTCTTGGGGACCTCTGATGAGTACACACAGTAATGCTTCAGGGCACAGTGTGAGTGTGCAAATATTCTGGGCTCCTAATTTTGGACGCACACCTATGTATGCATACTGCAGGAGTTGGCTTCGTCGAGTGCCACGGTTCCAGAAGCGGGCCAAAGCAACGCCTGAAAGATACTCGTCGCAAACCATGACGAGAGTGCACAGCCTCTGCGTATCCATGACATGCATGTTCCGCGCGCTGATTTTTTGCCGAGCCTTTTGGAAATGGATGCGTAAATTCAACGGTTCGCGTATATGCATACTTCTGCCAGGGCATTTGGCCAATCAGCAGGCTATGATCTTCGCCGGATTTGGTCGTCGGTCAGTTGAGCCCTGCATTGGACCTACACTATGACCTCACACAAGCTAGAAATAGTGGTTAGCTAGGGACACATTGATACATGTCAAACCACTTTGCCTTCTACTCCTGCCGCTCATGGCTCCACTTCAACACTCGATTGCCACGCTTTTTTCCCTTTGACCTTTCGACACACTGCACTTCGACATTCCGGCGAGCATGGCAGTACTCGCAGCTATTTTACCGGTGGTTTCGAGGAGTTCGGCACTTGCGTTGGATCTGTTCAAGACAGCTGCTACATCACCTGACGCGGCAAAAGAGCTGGTTGAGATTGCAAACGGGATCAATGGATTCGCCAGTATTCTCAAGCAAGTCGGCACCATCATTAAGGAGGATGATCGGTTGCCATCGCCAGAGGTATGTCTAGGCTCTAATTTAACTTGTTCCGAGGAGCTGGCCATATAGTGTCCGAACTTCCTACAAGGCTGTCGTCGATAAGACTTCGTCGTATAGATATCGACCATCATACTACAGGGCAGAGACAGCCCTCTAGAATTCGGACTTCATGGCAACAAAAATGGTTTCTATTCCCTGAAACTAACATTATACAGGCGTTTGACATGTTGGACGATGTAATAGAACAGTCACAGAATGTTATGGGTAGCCTCGAATCGGCCATATCGACAGAGGAATTTCGGCACCATAATCGAAGGGATAGCGCTCGTTATGCAGGGGATAGTCGGTCGCTATCAGAACCGTCTATGGCAACAAGGCTGGCCTATTTGGTGGCTCATCTCGAGGCTTTGAGCACTACTCTTTCGGTGTTACTGCAGACATTGTACACCGCGCAGAGTGTCATGTGGTCGAAGTAAGTCAATCGATACCTTTTTCCTCAGACGAGTTGGCCACCTTGGTCACTCATTCAGTCAAACACCACATAGTACCCCCTTGCTAAAGCAGTGATGAACACGTCGAGATTTGGTCAACAACAAGGGCTGACAATGGATTAGACTACGTCCTACAGTATCACCACAACAAGCAGCTAAAGTTGTTGACAACGAAAAGACGCAACTCGAGACCCTTATTATCCAGCAACAATTATCGATTCTTGCCGCCTCTAAAATTTTCGAAAATGCGTCACAGTCAGATGCGCGCTTGTTGATGGAAGACGACAGCTCACAGAGTTTGGTCAAAGCCGAGCGGGATGAACCACCCACGCCGTCTCACCTCTATCCATATCAGAATCAGGGGCTACATGGCCTCGCGACGTCGGCACACACAGAATCTAAGAGACTCCTTTCCGTGTGCAGCACATCCGCATCACATGGTGAACACCTGCTCGAACGATTGACCAGTTTGCCTCAGTTCGAGAGGCGTCTTCAAGATGAGGAACTTGAACAACGGAAGCAGAGACAGCAGGCTCAACAAGCTACAGTTGAATCGGATAGTGAAGAAGAGCAGGTTCGAAGATCTAGGGCCTCGGGTGGAAGCAAACGACAATCAGACGGGTCGAGAGACACACAGCCGTTATTCATGGAAAACAACATACCCAGTCCAGAGTCTGAGAAAAACTTTAACTCTCAAGTACCACCAACTCCCACTGACACACCCCACACTTCTAATACGAATCTCTCATCTGATTCATCAAGGGCTAGTGTGGCAAGTCTCCCGGTTGAGGCTGCCGCCGCTATGGAAGCCAAAGAAGAAGTCGACGTGGATCTTGAGATACCGTGGAAGCTATGCACGCGAAAGTACTATTGGAGATATATCGATGCCAGGCAAGTCGGTTCAAATACTGACCAATCGCCGTCTATTGCCTTTTCGGAGCGGAATAGCTGGACTGAGATAATGGCAAGCTGGGTATGCAAAGAAGCTATTCAAGAAGCGCGGCTACCATACACTCAAGTGCAGAAAGAGAGAAGAAGTGGTAGGAGAACAAAGTTTGAGACTTGTTTCTGCATTGAGCGGCCGCTGCAGTTCGACCAAGTCAAGCGTCTCGTAGAACGGACAGTTGAGATATATCGAAAGAATGCGCCGCCTACTCCGCCGGCCGAACCCAAGGCAAGGACTTCATCTTTTCACCGGCAGGCACCACCATCACCTATGGCACAGAAGAGCAACCCGGTTGACCGAGACCGCACACCAGTAGCTCGAAACACGCATCCGCCTTTTCATCGTGCGACCAGCTCTCTGAACTCTACACTCCCACCTCCACCTGCAGGACCGCCGCCTCTGGATCGCTCAATGTCCACACCAGGCCCAGGTCTTGTTCCTCCGCTACCACAAACGCACCTAAACGCACGCACGCCAAACCTACAAATCCCGATACCTCCAGGCCAGCAGTATGGCCAACATCACCCGCCACCACCTCAGTCCCCTCGAAACCCTTATTATCCAACCCAACCGAGCAGCTACCCATCCCAACCGACAAATACTAGTGCTCCACCTTACTATCCGCAATCGCCAGCGCAAAATATACCACTACCTTATCCCAACAACACTACCCCACACCCGCCGCACCTCCACCCCTCAAACTCATCTTACAATACCAATCACCCAATGCAAGCCTCCCCTCTCCGCTCGTCTTACATGAACAACCTCGCTCCCGGCTACCCATCCGGCCCACAATCTTCTGCATCAAACAGACGCTACGACGACGACCTAACGACGTCAGAATCTGAACTCGACCGGCCACGACGCAGCAGAAGAGACCGCGAGAGGAGTCGATCTCGATACACAGATCGATATGGCGACGGTGGCAAGTACGGTAGTGGTGGGAAGAAGAGTCATACAGGGAGGAAAGCGGCGGCCGGAGCGCTGCTGGGTGTTGGCGGGTTGACGGCGCTATTGGATGGACTGACTGGCTTGTAAAAGGGTGTGGGTTTTTCGTGTGATGATGATTATGATCATGACGATATTTGTATGACTGCAATAGAAATAAGGTCTCGGCTTCTGAGAAACAACAGAAAATAGTATGACTTATATTCAACCTTACTATCATGCACAAAAAGGATATATATTTTGCAATCCAAGCCTTCTGATTATCATGTGTGACGGAAAAAAAAAGATATACTATTTGTGTTGCTACGACCAGCCTTCCCTCCCTCTCCCCAACTCATACTGTATTGTCCCAAATATATATATCCCCCTTTTGCCCTGAATGTTAACTAAAAGCACACCAAACCAGCTACTTTGTTCCCATGCTACCAAAAAAAAGAAAAAGTTCAAACCCAAAACGCCATGCTCTTGTCTCCAACAAAGAGAAGAAGGAGAAGAAGGAGAAGAAGGAGAAGAAGGAGAAGAAGGAGAAGGAGGAGAAAAGGAAAATCCTGTATATATATAGTACATAAACACCCTTGGAGACCCTGAAAGAAGGAGAAAAAAAAGAGAGAGAGAGAGAGGGAGAAATAGTAAGAGAATAAAGCCATTCATGCTTAGGCAACCCTCCCCACTCTCGACACAACAGTAGCATCAATCATAGTCTCATCCTCGCTCTCATCCTCACTCGCCTCCTCGCCCTCATCCACATCCATGAGATCCTCGGCCTCGGCCTCATCGTCATCGTCCTCATCCCCACTCTCCAACCTCGCAGTCGCACTTGTAGTCGATACGCCATTGCCGAGCTCGCCCTTTGGTCTACGGGCGCGGGGCGCCGCCGTCTTGCCTTCTTCCCAGCGCTCGAGGCGACGCAGGGCGCGACTCAGCATTTTAGCGCGGAAATAAGATTCTTCGCCAAAGTCGTTTGTTTCGCCGCCAAAGTCGAGGGGTACGAGGCCAGAGGGCATTGGGGGAGGGGTTTTGGTGCCGCCACCTACACCTGTAGTGGTGGCTGCGGTGGTGGAGGAAGGGTAATCTGGGTCCGGGAGGCCGGTCGAGGAGCCGTATTGGGCGTATGTTTCCTCGTCCGTGTCATAGCCGTCTGCCATGCCTTTGCAGCGGATCCAGCTGCGGATGAAGGAGTTGGCTTTGTGGCGCCGTTTGGCGGCTGCTTTGTACTCGATGCGGATGCCGCGGTCGAGGATCACGTCGACGCGGCGGCGGCGGTATTGTTCCACGGCGAGTTGGTGTTGAGTTAGTGGCCTTGTGCGCTTGTGCGAGGGGTCGGAGCCGTTCAGGGGGAGGTAGAAGCCATGGGGGCCGTTGAAGGTTGGGGCCGAGGTTGAAGGCGACTGGCCGTCTTGCGAGTTGTTTGCGTCGAGTTTGGCTTTGAAGCTGCGGGCTGCTGGGCCGCCGCTGGCTCCTATACCGGATTGTCTGTTGCGAGACCAGTTACCCCGACCAGGGCCCTTGGGCGCAGGCGAGGCTGATGCAGGCCCATCTTCGTTGAGGAGTGTGTTTATCCGCATATTTGGTGTTGCCATCTTCTTGGCCGTATTGTAGACGCTGTTCGGAGGAGACGCCGAGCGAGTACGGTCGGTATCCGATGGGTAGTCTCGTTCGATAAGCGATTTGGCAAGTTTGCCACGCCCTCGTGCAGAACCTATCATTGTTAGATTGAGATATCCCCGATCTGATATGCTGTAAAACTTACCATGTGACGGCGATTGTCGGTCTCTCCCAGGGGTTGAAGTGCCATCGTCGGCAGCAATTGAGAAAACTGGGTTCTGGTTGAATCCTACAGAAAAGTCAGACCTTGTCGGACTTGAACAAGACAAATCATGGACACTTACCCTTCTTGTTGGTGCGCTTGGGGCCCGTCACGACGGGAGCCATGTCACTTGCTAGAATCGCCGTTCTCTCCTTTCGCTTGACCTCACCAAACGCCTGCTCATCAGGCGTGTCGACATTCTCCAAAGCCTCTTGTTCTGGAGTCAAAATCTCGAACGGCGGACATTTGATAGGAAATTCGGCCGTAGTTGAGTCATCTGCCGGTCCCGGTTGTCCAGGCCCAAAAGGATTGCCCTCGGCGGCTTCCTTGGTGAAGTCGCTTTCCAAATACCACCACATGAGCCACAAAAAGGCCGTGGCTCTGCTCCTGCTGCTCAAGTTTGAACGCATGACCAAGTCGAAAAAGTCGCGCGGCGGGAAAAAGTGTAGCTCTGAGATCTTGGGCGCATACTGCGAGAGGACGAAGATGAGGTTTACAGGATTTGTACGTGGAACGGTAGCGGCCATAATTTCCTCAATGGTGCTGGGCTGTTCTTGGTCTTCGGTGGCACCCTTGAGGATAGACTTCAGACGCGGCGCATCTTGCAGCTGCTTATAGGCGTTGGGGTCTTGGTGGGCTTGAAGGGAGGGGATCGAGTGGTAAGTTCGTAGCTGGGCGCGCATTTCGGGGAAGACTGCCGCATGTTAGACAAGAGCGAATAGAGGGGATTCTAATTTCCTACAGTTCAACGTTGTGTTCATACGCCCGACATTGACTAACAGACAGACCATGGCCATGTTAATTGCGGCTGGGCGCTCTGTAAGCAGCTTATCCTTCAGAATCTTGCTGCATTTGCTACTTTTGGCCATGGCATCGAGATAGATGTCGGCAAAGGTATGTCCGCTGGTCGAGTCTGACTGTTTGGTGAAGACGCGCTTGTCGTCCTCAAAGACGAGCTTGAGGAAGTCGTACTGAATATCTTTGCGCCACAACGGTATGCCATCGTCTTTCTTGAGGTGCTTGATCTTATTGCCACTATAGACGGACGACACGCTTCCGTTTGCATTGCGACGAGTAGTAGTCGTTGTGGCCGTATAGTAGGGGCGCGCTGGATCGTTGTCGGTAGCTGGCTTGGATGCTTCGGGCGCATCACCACCAGCCTCGCTCCCTTCTGGGGCAGGTGTGTTCCCTTGCGAGGTTGAAGGCTTCGCATCGTCCATTTGCGGGTCAGCAGCCAAAATATGCCGTAAGCTGTTGCGAGAGTCGGGTTCTTCAATGCGAGGGGGCTGTAGGGTAGTCGCTGGGGTCGAGGCTGTAGCAGAGGCAGCAGCCCCAGATGGCGCAGGAGTAGCAGGCGTGTCAGCCATGGTGGAGGCGCGATAGCGTGAACCAAGTGAGAGCGCTCTCTATTTGCTTGTCTCGAGTCTATGTTGGATGCGCGGCGGGATGCGATGAACGGGGATGGAATCGACCCTGGGACGCGCTGAAGTCGTGTTGCGTCTCCTCAGATGGCCAACGTCGGTAAGTGAAAGGAAGTCAGGGAAATGTGGGGATATCGGAGGCTCAGCAGCGACGGCAGCATGTCAATCGCGAAGACGGAGAGCCATGGCGGCGACGAGGCAGTCGCATCGTGAGCCCGAGCTCTGACGCTAAGGCCCACAGCTCCGTCCATGGTACGCCATCGCATCATGAGCACCCTTTCGGCGTTGACCATGTCACAACATCCAACGAGAACATCAATAGTAGTCAAAACCATGGATTTCAGAATAGAAAATGTTATATGGTTATATACATGGCCTTTGCCATGTGTTCGCTATAAAAAAACGCTATCATGTCCAAAACCATCAACTTGAATCCATTTACACGCGCTACAAGACCGAGCAGAGAACAAGAATGACCAGGATATCTCAACCAAAGCCAACCAAAACAACGTGCCCGGCTCCAACGCCCAAGCTTAAGCTATCTTGTTGCACAACAAGACAGCTCCATCTGCAGAGAGCAAGGAAACTTGAGAGAGAAAAAAAAATAAAAGACAACAAAACCTCCACCTCCTGGTCAGTGGTATGTGTCTAACCGCTGTGAAAGAAAAGAAAACGCCAATAAATCGTCGAGTAAGAGGACTCGTAACCCCTGGTCCTCTGGCCCTATGCAATGAACCACAAAAGAATCCAATCCGTTCTCCGGTATTAGAAACCAAATCAGAAGGTAGAATATTAGACAAAAACCTAAGTCCATCATCATCTATCATCGTCTCGCTACTTGACCAGAGCCCCTGCTCAGTCAAACGCCGTCTCTTCTTGAACCATTAGAGGATTGTATTGGTAGTTTCCGCGGTTAGGTGGATTAGACCCAGCTGAACCCTTGCGAGGCGCGCCCATGTTCATATTCATGTTCATGAGTAGCATCCCGCTCTCTCGCTTCCGCTGTCGTTGCTCTCGAGCACTGCCAGACTGCACTGCTCCATTCAGGCTGCCATATCCCTCTCCAGATCGATATGCTTGCTCATAAGCTGGTACTTCATAGGTAGGTCTCATTGGAATAAAGCCAGAGTCATATCCATTGTACTGTCCTTGTCCCTGTCCCTGCTGGTTGTGCAGTTGCTGCTGCAGTTGCTGTTGCATTTGCTGTTGCTGTTGATTTTGTGGAGGGGGCTGCGGAGGTGGATAGGCCGGAGCATTGTTGCTTTGGTAGTGTTGACCTGGCCGGTCCATTCGCTGCTGAAAGCTCGTGTCATTGTAGCTAGGCGTTGGGAGCTCCGAAAACATCTGCCGCCGTGGGGACCGAATCGCATCATCACCCAAGTGCGATGTGTCGTTTCGGATCTCATGAATTGGGGAACTGGCTTCGTCGAGAGCCGTACCGAAGATGTCAGGGAAATCGGTCAAGAAAAACGAGATCAACGGTGCCGGGATGTTGAGCGTGGGCGCAAATACAATGCCAACGTTGCGCACCGTCATCTTGTTCACTGCCGAATTGTCGATGATCTCAATGAGGAACGATGACAAGTGCCTTAGCAGCTCAAAGTTGGGTCTGGGGAGTTTGTGTACGAGTACATTGAAGCTTTGGATCTTTTTGCTTCGTTCATCCATATCTAATCCGCATTAGTACGTCTTGTGCTTCACAGAAAAATCCCATCAGCGACTTACCGAGAACTTTAAGAAAGTCCAAGTGCAGTTCCCGAGTGAGGATGGACGATGGTAACTCTCGCAAGTACAACTTCAGCAACGAAGCAACGGCATGGACGTCGTAGTATTGCCCATCCAGCAGCTTAATGTCACCTTCAGTGTTGAAACGATCGCGGAGTCCTTTGATGACAATATTTGACCCGCTCAACCTAAAAATGCCCTCTTCACTTATTGCCCTCTTGGCTCGGAGGTACTCCAAGCATCGATAGACGACTGCTGGTAAAGGAACATTGACACCTTCGGGCTGGGTGTAGTCCACCGCTTCCATGAGTGGGACACCAAAAATGCTGCGGTTGTGAGGTATTCGGTGCTCAACAGGCGCCTGGAGGAGGGGAGTGTTGACCTGAACAGGTGCCAAATCCGAAGAGCCACCACGGCCTCTAAACCCAAATATGCTGCGTTTCTTGTCCTTTGCGGCTGTGGGTGCTGGCGTCAATCTAGCACCCCAATTCTCAGCGTCCTTAATGGGGGTTCCATTGCTCGGACCAGA
This sequence comes from Bipolaris oryzae ATCC 44560, assembly GCF_000523455.1. Lineage (NCBI taxonomy): Eukaryota > Fungi > Ascomycota > Dothideomycetes > Pleosporales > Pleosporaceae > Bipolaris > Bipolaris oryzae. The sequence continues at coordinate 44,184 of NW_006911336.1, read as the reverse complement.
GATGGAGTGATAATGGCCGGAACTGTCTTGTAGAAAGCTCGTGTCTTTGGGTGATCCTCGCGAAGGCCTCTCTCCCAATGCTTCTCGATGGTTGGGCCCGCGGATCGGGGCTTGTGCTGCCACTGTATCTTCATAGCTGAGACCTTGTACACGGTCCTGTTCCGTTACATCAGGGCTCTCTCTCCGCTGTGAACGTGTCGAATCTTGGCTGGCTTGCTGTTTCTGAGAACGCGAGGTGGGAGGAGCGCGAGCCTCAGTTGGCGAAGTTTCCTCTTGGATCTCAACATGCAGCAAAAGTGCTTCAACCCAGGCATCTCGTTCCTCGTCGTTTTCGGCACACAGTACATGACGAACGAGACTCGAAGAGTCTTTCCGCTTTGGCTCTAAAATGAGGAAGGCATGTCGATACTGATTATCCTCAGAATCATCCTTTCGCTGTGGTGACTGTGTGGATTGTTGTTGTGATTGTTTTCCAATCTGCGCGTTTTGCAACTTGATGGTACCTAGGTGGGCGCCACCTTCACTCTCAAAGTATCTGAATTCGGAACCATCCAGCACGAAGAAACGTGCCTTCCAACCTCCAAAGTTCTTGCCGCGTTTGGTAAGATAGCCCTCCTTGCGCTGGTTCTTGACAGCCGATACAGCCGGTCCAGGAGTGGGCTCCGGAGCTAATCTGTCACCTGCCTGTGCACCAATCACATCAGCAGACAGGTATTCACAAACAACACGTGCTGTCCTCTCGTCTGTGGGTGCCTCCAGGACACAGTCAAAATACTGATTGAGGGCAACTCTTCGAGCATCGATCTTCGCAGGGGCATGACCTCCGAAAAGAGCACGATCTGGGAGTTTCCCTTGGAAGTCGCATAGCGATCTTAGGTGAGAGTCCAGGGCGGGGAGTGTTGCAATAGTCTTCTCTACGCGCCATAATTGTTTGTTGTCGGAGCGAGCGTAGATTGCAAGGATAAAGACGGGGTCCTCCTCCTGAGGTTTTGGGGCCAAGAAACTCAAGCGCGATGGCCGGAGCCTAGATGAAAATACCTTGACCTGAATAGATGGGAGAGCGTTGGGAGGAAGCAAAAGCCCTGGGTACTGGTCCGAAACAAGGCCACGATAGACATGCTCTGCGTCGGGAATGTCGTTCAAAGTAGGGCTGCCTGAACCTGAGTCTGAACTAGTCTGCGCCCCTGGTACGGCCAAGAGCCCCCCTGACGATTCTTTGCTTGACTGCGTATTCTTTTGGTTCTGGTTCACTGGAGGTGATTGGTACGACTGAGGCGTGTTTGGTGGAAAGGGAACTTGCTGCTGGCCAGTCCGTGATCCTGAATGGTTCAGGAGGCTCGGTGACATGGGCGGCGATGCCAGTGATGACTTGGGATTCCTCGGCAACGGTGATCCTAGAGGTCGGTCGGTGGGACGTGGGCTGGACGGGAGGCCAGGGCTAAGGAGGGGCGATGCAACACTTCGATTGGCCATCATAGAACTGTCAGAGTTGGTAGGGCTAAGCAGAGCATTCAGCGAATTCGCGGGCGGATGTCGGGGAGAGATTGGAAGGCCCGATTGTAGAGCATTGATCTGACGCGGAGACAGAGGCACAGGGAATGTCTGAGGCTGATTGTTTTCCGCCGTTTCATATGGTATCACCTGTGTGCTGTTACTCTCGCTGCTCTTCTTCTTCGACTTGCTTCGAGCCTCTTCGTCTTTGAGGTACATGGCCTCCCGCACCCTGTCATCTTCCTCGCGAGTCTTTCTCCTCCCCCGTTCCACCACGGGTATCTCATCCACTTCCAACGTATCATCATAGTCGGAATCGACGTCGTCACCATGCACAGCCTGGTGGAGATGCGCGCTAGTTGTTACGGGTTTGGAGAGATTGAGAGGAGCTGGGGGAGCTTTGCGCAGAGGTTGTGAAGGCTTTCGTGGGGATGCCTCGAATCCGTCGCCGCCAACAACAGGGGTGGCTTGAATGAGGGATATCTCGGGGGGTTGTAGATTCGAGCTGTCTGGAACAAGCGTTGCATCTGAGGCGTTTTGTGGGGGTGTCGTTGGATTCGGAACCTGTACTGACGGTTGAGTGACCTCGGCAGGCTGGAGCACGGCGCTGTCAAGACCGAGACCTCTGGTGGCAAGGTTGAGGGGTTGTACAGAGCAGTCTGTGGGTGAGTTCACGCTCGACGTTGTATTTGACGGAGTAGATTGGGAAGGCGATGTTGCCAGTTGTGAGTCTGGTATAAGGTGTGGTGCCGGGTGCTCTTGTGTCAATGGCGAGGTCTTGTACTCTCCCGTTTTGGCATCACCGGATTTAGCAGACTCATCGGGTCGCTCGCTGGTGACGGGCGACTCGCTGGGGTCACGGTCTACAACAGAGTTGAAGGTATCTGACTTTTGCAGCGAACCAGGACCTGGTGGCACCTGCTCGACATACTCCTTGAACTTTCGGCGGTAGCGGTCCTTGTCCTTTAATGCTCGCTCCAAATCCTTCTGCAGCCCAATGATCATGGCACGCTGCTTCTCAACCAAACGCCAGAGCTGTGCATTGTGATTGGAGGTGTTTTGCTTCTCCTTCCACAGAGCCATCATGGCGGCCTCGGGCGAGCCTGCACTCGCTATGAGGGCAGCCATGTCTGGCGGATTCGCTGTGCTTGTGTCTTGCGATGGCCGGGGAGCATGGCTGCCAGGAAGGCGGTTCTGGGAAGCACTCGACGAAAGCGAAGATGCAGCTGAGTCTATGGAGGGGTTGCGGATAGGTACCGTTGGCGTTGCTGTGTCTGGTCGATTTGTCCGCGATTGTGGAGACATGATGACGGGAGATGCTGGCGGGGAGATGCCAGCCGATGACAGCGTGGGAGACGAGACTTGCCGTAGCTTTGCATACGCAGAGGGCCTCGTGGGCTGGGTGATGTGGGTGGTGGGGACGTTGGGTGGTGTAGGCGGATGCGCTGGCTTGGTTGGGCGAATGGGCGAGGAATGGTGGTGCTGCTCCTCCTCGGCCAACAAAGCGTCAAGCTTCTCGCGGGGGCTGCGCGGTTCGTCGAAGCGTGGAGAGTCGTAATAGGGCGGGTTCTGGAAGGGTGCTCTGGAGGGAATTGGGGTAGTGGAGAAGGTGGTTGACGTGGGCGACAGAGGGCTCGGGACTGGCTTGCGACGGGGGCTCTGGGGGTGGTGGGTGGCCGCAGCGGGCACGTCGTGGGAGGGCGTCGAGTCGTCGCGAAGAGAGCGAAAGCTGTTCGCGAGCGACGGTGAAGACGCAGAATGGTAAATTGAGGGTTTGTGCTCCGGGAGATGATGCGCCATGGATCTTTCCTGAAGCATGTCTGCATTGGTCCTCATACTTCTCAAACCAGCTTAGCCGAGCGACTGGGATGGGGGACGGTATAACAGCCTGTTAGTGGGGATTAGTCGTGTTTCGGGGGGCCGTTGGGTGTCTGGTGAGTGCACAGCTGGCGCGCGCAGCAGTGTCGTCAGCAGCTGGGCGTCCAGCGCAGCATGAGACGAATATCAGTCAGAAGGAACAGCTGGGGGTAGAAGAGCAGCAGAAGAGATTTGGAGCGTCGCAAGGTCGACGCCCATTCGGCGCCATAGCATAGGCGCCTTGGACAGAGCGGCCGACATGGACGCCTCTTCTTGGAGAGCTAGCACGGTTCCTGCAGAAGCGAGAGGCGCTTGGTCTCCACGATCGCCTCCACCAGCAGGCCGAGGGCCCTCGAGGCTGCGTCCGCTCAAGTTTGAGAAGTGCTTGGGCCGGTGGGCATCCTGGTCGGGGTGCTCGGTGTGTAGGCGGCTGAGGGAGCCATGGGCGGCGGTGATTGGCGGCGGGCCAGTGGCTTCCTGGCCGTTATCAACGAGGCCTTCAGCCACTGACGGACGCAAACAGACAGACGAGTGTGCGCGTGGTCTGCTGTCTTGTGTCTGCTGTCGTTGGTGCCGGCAGTCAATTTGCTGGCGAGTCGGGGGCCTTTTGGGCGGACGGCTGCCATTGGACGAGGCTGTGTGGATGACGGGCGTGGGAGGGTGTGCTGAGAAATGGAATTGGCACCTTGCCCACGCACCACGACGCTCACGCTCACACTCACGCTCGCACTGGCACCAGCACCGGCATAGCACGAGGGAGCAGCACCAGTACCAGCAGGCTCAGCCCAGGCTCAGCCCAGCGCAGGCCCAGGCTGAGCGCGAGCGCGAGCGTGCAGCCAGAGTGCGTTGGGCGCACGGATTGAGTTCGATGGCAGCAAACTGCAAAGAAGCTTTTCGTGTGTGCCGAAATGAGATGGAGCCCCGCATGGGCGTCGATCAGTCGTGGATATGGATGTGCGTGGTATGCATCGCCCTGGAGTGGCGTAATCACGATGCTTGCCGTGTCCCTGACTCTGCCGCCTATAGTAGTCCTAGTCCTAGTCCTAGTCCTAGTCCTAGTAGCAGCATGTGTGTGTGTGTGAGTGTGTGAGTGCCCTCTCACTCTGCTAGACAGCAAGCAGCCTAGGTGGGCCGTCGGCTGCCGCTCAAGTGCCGCTCTGCAACATAGCAGCCGTACGGGTACGTTACATAACAGCGGGACACAGTCAGCGAGCGTGCTCACCGGAGCGGTGCTTGTGGCTGCTGGAACACATGTTGCTTGGAAGCAAAAGCAATCGTACGACTTTGTTCCAAGCTGCACTGCTTCTGAAACCCCGCTGTGTATGTGCTCAAGCGAAGCATGCTGCAGGGAGCCGCCCATAGCGCTCAGCCTAGGCCTCTTGCGGCCTGTCTGGCCTGCTCTGCATCCACTGCATCCACTGCATTCTTTTCTTTTTTCCCTTTTGTCCTTTATATCAGGGGGTGCATGCAACCAAGGCTGAGACAGGCCGAGCCCATCGGGTTTTCCTTCTCTCTGCTGTCTTAATACCGAGCCTGTACCACCCCGGGGTGCGTGAAGAAGAGTGCGACAAGAAACAACGCGCTGCACCCTTTCATCCATGGTAGACCTTCACCCATGACACGGCGCGGCTTCTTCCGCCTGCTATCCGCTCCGCCAACACCAACACCACCATCACTACTACTAGTACTACAACTGCTACCACCACACCACCACCAGCAGCTCTGTCGAAACGCCATGCCCACCAACAAATACTCGTTGCAACCTGAGGCAGAACAACGCAAATCTCCCTTTCTCCACGTCTAAATATATCTCATCGACAACGTCAGCACCACTCCATCTGCGCATGGGAACATTCATCTCATCAGGATCGTCGTCGTCATCCCGGTTTGCACGGACTCTGGTTTGTGACACACTCCTCAAAATGCCCAAACTTACTTCTATTCCCTGGGTCCGATGACCGTTTCCTGTCTATAGCACCGCCGAGATCCATGGTTCGCGTCTCAGAATGGAAGGTTTTGCATACATTCGAGCTGACAATATCGCTATACTGCATGCCTGCACCCGACTGTCAGTGCCAAGAGACCTGTCAATAATGCCTTATCGGGACCGTAAGATTAAAGCGCGCCACACGTGTTGCCTCGACAGGCCACCAAGCTGCCTTGCTGAACCAGAGAATCACGTCCATGGTCCTAGCACAATTGCTCTAGTGAGGCAAATCCACTGTGCTATAGATAAATATGTGCTATCCATGTGACGCACATTGTCGCGTTGCTGTACCCAAGTATCATCTGGAAGTTGATTGAAATGGTCTTGATACCCAAAGTGAGACCCCCGCATCCTTCCAAGTGTGCGAGAGTTGAGTGCAGTTGCTACGCTCGTCGCAATTGCCCACATTTTTGCACAAAGCTCATCACAGATACGACATGACACCCGAGAGCGGGCGTCTGGCGTTTGTCAAGGGCATCCATGAGTGTTTAGTCGCAGTTTGGTCATCATGTTCCTTCTATGCAGTCTGTAAACCCCGTTTCGCGTTGCCAGACTGTACAATATAATACACGTGTAGATTGGCTTCCGCCTCACATAGACACCCTTCCAGTGCCACCTCGTTCGATCTTGTTCAACCGTCGTGCAGTCGCAATCTGTCGGCGTTAGCACCTTCCTCCTCCACCCAAACTCTTCCTTCAACATCTCCCAAACCACACATACCTGTGTTCTTGTCTTTTGGCCGCGCACTGGCAGACCCATTGCATGTCTCCTTCCCCGATATGTGCCCATGTCTCTTAATCTCCGTATGTCGTCCTGAACCTGCCGCCGCAAGTCGTTTTCAATCTTCATGTTGGCCAGCTCCGCCGTGAGATCCATGACTGTGGCATTCTTTAGGCTCCCTACTTTTGCCCACGGGTGAATATGGAATTTTGCCATGATGCGCTGCGAGACCGAAGGCCCGATGCCATAGAACGACTGGAGAGAGCGTTTTACGAGGGTCGCCTCCGTGAAGCTGAAGCCATTGATGAACACCTAGACATGTCAGTATTTGCGCATTATCCAATTCAGCAATTGTTCCAAACCCACCATGGCGTTGCTCCTTCCGATAACTAATTTGTGTTGTGAAGTGTCTCGCAACATGCCCGCACCAATCTCGAACTCTCCAATTGCACTAGTCCCAATATGGACGCCATAGAGCTTGGCACAGCTAAGGTGCGACAGTGCGGGCAGCACTAAAACACCACGTTTCAATACCGCCTCGCTCTCTGTATCTTAGCAGGGGGTTTCCTAGACTATATAACCCTTGCCAATCCCTCGATTGCCTTCGAGTCTTCCATCAGGCACCATGGCTTCCCTCCAGAAAGCTGTCATCTCGCTCTTGTTGATCCTCTCGATCACTTTTGTCTTCTTCGCCCAGACTACTGAGGCTGCCAAAAGCCCCAAGATCACCCACAAGGTATGTATCTGCACTAGGTGCTGGCAGAAAACGTGTTGACACACGGATCAGGTTTTCTTTGACATTGAGTATGGCGATGAGAAGCTAGGCCGCATTGTCATTGGCCTTTACGGCAAGACTGTACCCAAGACTACCGAGAACTTCCGGTACGATGTTCCACAGCACATTGAGCAGCTTCACAGGCTAACCCACACGGTAGTGCTTTGGCTACTGGTGAGAAGGGCTTCGGTTATGAGGGCTCTACTTTCCACCGCGTTATCAAGAACTTCATGATTCAAGGTGGTAAGTGCACATCCTTATGTACTCTTCAAGAGATTCTTGCGTACTAACAGCAATACAGGTGACTTCACCAAGGGCGATGGCAAGTGCTCTCCATATTCGAGCAGCAATTGAATTGTTCTAACGTACCCTAGGCACCGGCGGCAAGTCTATCTACGGCGAAAAGTTCCCCGACGAGAACTTCAAGCTCAAGCACAGCCGCACGGGTATCCTCAGCATGGCGAACGCGGGCAAGGACACAAATGGCAGTCAGTTCTTCATCACTACCGCCATCACCAGCTGGCTTGACGGCCGCCACGTCGTCTTTGGACAAGTGCTTGAGGGTTACGACATTGTAGAGAAGATTGAGAATGTCGAGAAGTCCCCGGGAGACAAGCCTGTCAAGACTGTCAAGATTGCCAAGAGCGGCGAGCTCGAGGTACCAGCGGAAGGTATTCACGAGGAACTCTAGACATCAGTACGCATTTCTTGCTATTGTGTCAACTCCCTTAAGTTGGACAGTTGCTGATTGTGCGTCCCTTTTCAAGATTTATATGGCGATGCACAGCCCGCCGATCCTAGCGACAATCTCGATGTTACATCGTCCAAAGTTGGTGATGATGTCGCTAGCATTGCAAAGCCTCCGAAGGCTTCTGCTGACAGACCTAAACTCGAGGGGCTGGCCTCTTCTGGTTCTTCTACAGATGGCTTGTCCCTGGGTCAGAAGCTGTTCTTTATTGTGGCTATCGTCATGGTTTGCGCTCTTTTCCTGAGGTCAAGAAAGGGTGGGCTGAAAGAGAAAAGCATGGCATAGATCACTATGACATATGAATTATTTCTCTGTTTATTCGGCTTTATTTTTTTTTTGAGTGGTATATGCTGTGCTATGATATGCTCCCTTGAGTGCGCATGTGTCTAACAACGATCTCCAGTGCCGTCGTCTCTCGCGTGCTGCTACAAGATGTGTCTAGTGGTCTGATCCCCCCTATCGTAGTTAAACTGTTCAAGTTTCATCTGCTAAAAACGGGCTTGATGTGTACGGATGCACTCTGATATTTCCTGCAAAGCAGAGCATACATACTCCCGGCTATGCGTAGTTCCTGAGGTGATGTCAATGCGAGGCTCTTAGACAAGCACGAGATATCCTCACATGTGGTGAGAGCCGCAGCGGGTGGCAAAAGCAAGCGAGCATGCGTTTTCAAGAGGCGACTTTTGTCACAGCCATGCAATGGCAATCACTGAACAAGCACACCACTGGGCAAATGCGCCGTTATCTTTGACCATCAAATACATGTTACTACGTATACGTCTGTGCATGGAAAAGCAAGCGTGGTGCAGGGTACGACAGCAGCTGTGACGTTCACCGCTCCGCACTCGCCACAGAGCTGAGGAATCTTGGGACGCCCACGGACTAGTCCCGAACAAGTCTAGCTCGAAAGGGTTCTCTCTGACGCTTTTTTAACTTAGCTGCCATCTCCCTCCTCTCTCACCACCCACTCTCAAAACCTCCTGTGTGTATTACACAACCTCACCATCACATTTTCTGTGTGAAGTCCTTTCTTTTGGCCTTCACGCTCCTTTACTTGTCGTTTTTTTCAGGACAGAGGCGTTCCCTTCTTTCCTGACAGAACGAAGATCAGGCACCCGCCTGCGAGTTACCAACTTCGTTACTTAGAACTGCTACTTTTCGTCTGTCGCTCACCGTCGAGCCAGCCGAAGTCTGCTACACAGTAATTTTCGACTTATCGAACCACACTACGTAAACACGAAAACACACATCATCAGTCATCCCCGGTCTCAACGCAATCATGGCTGAACAACTCGACATGGGTCGTCTCAACATCAACGACTCCCAGCACAACCCCCAGAACGGCTTCAGCGGCGAGCGTTCTGCATACATCCCCCCTCACCTTCGCGGCCGCCCTCAGGGAGGCCCTGGAGGCCCTGCACCTATGGATGGCCCGCCCATGATGAACGGCGGTGGCAACGGTGGTCTCGGTGGCAGCGCCTGGGGACCAGGAGGGTCAGTACAAAGTTCACGCACCTCAAGTGAACGTCGACTAACAGATAGCAGCCAAGGTCCTCCTATGAACGGCAACAACGGTGGCGGTGGCGGCTGGGCCAATGCCCCTAACTTCACTCCTCGCGGTCCCCCTGGTGGTGGATGGGGAGGCGGCGGTCAACGCGGCGGCTTCGAATCTAATGGCTACGGAAAGTCTGGTGGCGGTGGTGGCAACGCTCGTGGATCTGGTGATGGCGCCTGGAAAGATGGCAAGCACGTTCCCGGCCCGCCTAACCCGCGTCTCGAGCGTGACCTCTTCGGTGTCCCCAACGACCCATCGAAGCAGCACACTGGTATCAACTTCGAGAAGTACGACGACATTCCCGTTGAGGCTTCCGGTCAGGGTGTTCCCGAGCCCGTCACACGCTTCACGAACCCGCCTCTCGATGACCACCTGCTGAGCAACATCGAGCTCTCCGGATACAAGGTTCCCACTCCAGTACAGAAGTACTCCATTCCCATTGTCATGGGCGGCCGTGATCTCATGGCTTGTGCCCAGACTGGTTCTGGAAAGACTGGTGGTTTCCTCTTTCCCATTCTTGCTCAGGCCTTCCAAAACGGACCCGCTCCTCCTCCACCTTCAGCACAGGGCGGCTACGGCCGTCAACGCAAGGCTTACCCCACATCCCTTGTCCTCGCCCCCACTCGTGAGCTGGTCTCCCAGATCTTCGACGAGGCTCGCAAGTTTGCCTACCGTTCTTGGGTTCGTCCCTGTGTCGTGTACGGAGGTGCCGACATTGGCTCCCAGCTCCGCCAGATTGAGCGCGGCTGTGATTTGCTTGTTGCCACCCCCGGTCGTTTGGTCGACTTGATCGAGCGCGGCCGCATCTCACTTGCTAGCATCAAGTACCTTGTTCTCGACGAGGCTGACCGCATGTTGGACATGGGTTTCGAGCCTCAGATTCGCCGCATTGTTGAGGGTGAGGACATGCCTCCCACCGCTGGCCGCCAGACACTCATGTTTTCGGCCACCTTCCCTCGCGACATCCAGATGCTCGCCCGTGACTTCCTGAAGGACTATATCTTCCTTTCAGTCGGTCGTGTTGGTTCCACTTCTGAGAACATTACCCAGAAGATTGAGTATGTCGAGGACGCTGACAAGCGCTCCGTTCTCCTGGACATTCTCCACACCCACGGTGTTGGTCTTAGCTTGATCTTCGTCGAGACCAAGCGCATGGCCGACTCACTGTCCGACTTCCTCATCAACCAAGGTTTCCCCGCCACATCTATTCACGGTGACCGCACACAGCGTGAGCGTGAAAAGGCTCTTGAGATGTTCCGATCTGGACGCTGCCCTCTTCTCGTCGCGACTGCTGTTGCTGCTCGTGGATTGGATATCCCCAACGTCAAGCACGTTGTCAACTACGACCTGCCTACCGACATTGACGACTACGTCCACCGTATTGGTCGTACCGGACGTGCTGGAAACACTGGTATCGCGACTGCATTCTTCAACCGTGGCAACCGCGGTGTCGTCCGTGACCTCATCGAGCTGCTGAAGGAGGCCAACCAAGAGGTTCCCAGCTTCCTCGAGTCCATTGCTCGCGAGGGTTCTGGCTTCGGTGGCGGTCGTGGTGGACGCGGAGGCGGTCGTGGCCGTGGCAATGCTGCTACCCGTGACGTTCGTCGCATGGGCGGCGGTGGTGGTTTCGGCGGCGGCGGTGGCAACGGTGGCAGCTGGGGCGGCTCTCAAGGCTACGGAGGAGGTGGTTACGGCGGCGCTCCCGGTGGCGGTTATGCTGCCCCAGCCCCTGCCTACGGTGGCGGCGGTGGTTATGGTGGTGGTGGCTACGGCAACCCATCTGGCCCCGGCGGCAACTCTTGGTGGTAAATGCACATACCACCGCTTCACGATATAGCCAGCCTGGGGCATGGTTCTTTTCCACGAGATCCTAGGTCTTCGTGTTGCTATTACGGACGGCTTCCTTTTATTTCCTTCAGTTTTGGTTTTTGTTTCTGCAAATCTTTTCCGGTTATCACGGATCGATGCGGAAATCTGGAATCTTATACCCCAATCAGCATATAGACAGCGACTGTTTTTCTGCGGCTCTGCCTATTTTCGAGCTCTTCTCGCATACGATACCCTTCGACGGCCATCCGTCGAGCTCGAGCATAGACGGCAGGACTCTCGCCTTTTCCGAAGAGGCATGCATTACGAACATTTCACGCCTTCGCTCTTTCTGCAAGCATGCTGCTTGGGGAGCTATAGATTCTCGCTTTCCGAGTCATCCACAGGCGGATGACCATAGTCAGCATTTCCTTATTTACGACAAAAGTGATTCCTTTTCCCGGTCATATCCCTTGGCGACAATGTCTTTCTCGTCGTCCTCTTGTCTCTCGATCTCTTCACATGCGAAGAGTAGCAGCATGGCTGTTCGGGACGACGAAAAAGTTTGCTGCATAGATGGCGTTCATGAAGGTTTAGCCACGACCCAACCTTTTTTACGGAAGGAATATACCCCGGTTCTTTGTGGTAACCGTCATGGTGGCTGTCTTTTCAAGGCCAATTCGGCGGTGGGACTCGAAAAAGATCGTTTTTGGTTTGCATCTCCCCGTGTCCTGACATGCGAACCTCTGGACCCCCAAGTGACCTTGGGTGAAAGGAATCTCATAAAAGCACAGTTTCGAGCCAGATGATTAGTTAGTTAGATAGACTAGCATGGACTGCTGACACAAGCAGTCTGTACAATGCATGCGTTATGACACTTGCAAAAAAAAGGATTCTAAATGTTCATGTGATGTGTTGTGGGGAAGTGACCTGGACAGTAGTATTCCACAAGTATGCTATGTGATCGCAAAGGGGAACACATCATCGTAGGTTATGTTACTCATCACATGCCAAATGAGCCGTTGATACATGTACTCGCTCACGCCCTTAGTACTATTCATACATCCATTCATTCATTTTTATTTTACTTGAAAAATATCCTCCTCCTTATTCACTTCACAATCCCCCCTTTTATTTATTTGGAAAAATTCCCACACACACACACACTATTCCTTCCTACCCTCTAATCCCTAATCCCTATCCCAATGCAATGAAGTCTTTTTTTTCTTCTTCTCTTACTTTCTTTACTTCTCTTGCACATTCTTACCATGGATAATTTTTTTTCTTTCTCTCTCTCACCCTGTATACATATGTTTGTGTCTACTAACGCCATCTTTTGATTTTCCTTTAGGAAATGTTATGATTCATTTGTTTGTTTGTTTGTTTGTTTTTTGGGGGGGGAAGTCGAGGTATGATTGTAAATTTTCCTGGTGTGTGTGTGTGTGGTAAGGGGGGAATGGTGTGAGAGGGATGTCACATGCAGGATTATACATCTTTGTTGGTAGAGGAGAGGGGAGGAGAGGGGAGGGCGGATTTCGTCCGTCGTTGAGTATGGCATTTTGCTTGACTTGCATGGGAAATAGAAGCAGTATTGTGTTTCAGACACATCATGCTCGTGTGCGAAATCTCTTGATTTTTTGTTTTGTTTTGTTTTGATGTTTGGGTTTGGGTGTGAGTAGGGCTTGAGCAGGAGTTGGCAAGGACATGGGGAGTATACGGGGTGGGGTCACGAGAGGTCACGAGGGATGTGCTGTAGACTGGGTACGAGGTGCATGGGGAAAGTGTGTTTTGAGAAGAAGAAAGGGGCGTTTCGAGTTTCTTCTTCGTCGTTCGTGTTGTGTTGCGTTGTATGTTTTTTGTTTGTTTCGTTTTTTTTTCTCGTTCGGCAGGTTTGTCGGTATTGCTTGGCTTGTTTCTCTTTTCTTTCTTTTTTGGTTTCGTGGGTGTCTCGACGTTTTGCTCGAGTTGATCAAATAGTTCGTCAAGAAGTTTGGTTGTTGGTCTGGTTGTCAGTACCGGCATCCGAGTGTGTCAAGATGGAATGCTGCTACTTTACTTTTCTCATTAACTACCAAAAAAGCACACTGTCGCATGTGGTATCAAAAAACAAAATCTTGTAACAAAGCCCCGCTTTCTTTCCTTCATTAAAATGGGCATCCTTTCCTCAATTGTCATTCTTCTGTTACTTTTTTGGTCATTTTGTGCACCTCTTTTTCAAATCCCTGATCATGATGCAGCGTCAAAGCACTGCATACCTCTTGGATACATCTCAACGGCCCATTAAGGCTGCCTGTCTCAATGGCGGCGCACGCACTAATACCTGAACTGACTAAGGTGCAATCGTGTATGCATTGCCGTACTCGTTCCTTCCACCAGCATTGGCATGGCCGTTGCTCATGTGTCCGTTGATACCATTCACAGCAGTATCTTCACCGTCGTAATGTAGTCGTAGGGACGTCGGAATAGGACTTTCCTTACTTGATCCATCAAGATAATGACGCATGGTAATACCCGCAAGATGGTGCTCCGTTGTGATGAATCGGCCTGGCTTACCGGGTGCACGACGTACATTAGGTAGCCTGAAGACCTCACGCAAGGTGGATGCGAGTGAGGGGCCGACGAGGCGTGCGCCAAAACAGAAATGAAGTCCGTAGCCAAGAAGAGTGTATTCCTTGAATGAGCGGTGAGGGTTCAGGATTTCGGGGTCGGGGAAAGCGAGAGGATCCATGGCAGCCTTGGAGGTAGCGATGAGCACTGTGTGACCCTTCTTGACGGTGACAGGGCCGCGGACGCCATCTTGGACTGTCACATCGCGTGTTGCAACACGGGGGAGACCGGGCACGACACCAACATGGCGCATACCCTCGTAGACGAAGCCCTGGAGTTCACGATCAGAGTCCTTGGGATCCATGTGGGATAGTTCTACGATCCTCTTCTTGTACTGCTCGTACTCGGGCTTCAGGTATAGATCAATGAGGAGAGAAGCTTGTTGCGTCAGATTTCCGGCTACAGGGGCACCCATACCGATACAGTCACCAACCAGGTCGCCAATAGGGAGCTTAGTATCGGCCAAGGCGTGGTAGATGCGATCAGCGTGTGGGCCTACTTCAAAGGCTCCGCCCTTAGCCATCCAGTCCACAACGGTTTCCAGACGCCCGGTTTGCGTTTTCAGGTGCGTCTCGAAGATTTTGCGAAGGGGCGCTGCAGCTGTCATGGCGCCAGCACGAAGCTTCCACTCGTTGTGGGGCATAATGTTGAAGGATTGATACATGACTGTACTGCTGTCAGTAATTTGATGCAACATTTGTGGTGGAGGTCAACTTACAGAGTACTAAGTATGCCATGAAAGCTTCGTGAATAGACAACAATCCACGAGGCTGTTCGGGAGTCTTGAGTGGAATTGCAAAACGCTCTGCAAGCCACAAAATAGGTGTGATATTGGTTACGTCACGTACGATGTCGATGCTCATCCTACCCTTTGCACCCTTTAGCGAGTTCTTCTTGATCAGATTCCGCACATTTGTCGTAAAGAACTCATTAATGTTCTTTTCAAAGCCCTCTTCGAAGAACACCTTGTGGAGGATTTTGGATCGCTCGTCGTGCTTCTTTGCCTCGTCCCATCCGATCATGAAGTCATGTCCGGCAGTACAGTTACGGATTGCAGCCTGGTACATGACAACAAAAGATTCTCGATCCTCGAAGACCTTTTTGCAGCCTTCTTGGGTTTGGATGCTGACGATATCGTAGCCACTCGGAGGACGAGAGGTATCATATTTGTCGAGAACACCATTGCCCTTGAGGATACCCTGAGCAGCCTTGGGCGTGTAAAATGGCAGAAGAGCGTAGCTCGATGTGCCCTTGAAACCGCCGGGGAGAGCTTGGAAAATCAGTTTGGGGAGAACACCACCATAGGCGCCAGGGGTTGTCTCGGACAGAAGAGCAGCACCCCAGTTTGTCAGGGTGTTGCTGTTGAAGTCGTAGCTCAAGAAACGGTCACCGCGAACAAGGGCTACGGCATCGTCCAAAATACCCCTGCCTGTGGTTTGGCCAGGGCAAACACCGCTTCCTGGCATAGCTGGCTTAGTGCACTCGGCCATCAACCCAGGGTATAGTTCCATGTTCTCCATGTGGCCATACAAGAGCTCTGCAGCGCGGGCAGTCTCTTTGTCCGAGCACCAGTCTTCAAATGTCTCGTACGGCTTCAGGTTCAGATAGCGACGGAACTCGTTGAGCGTGCAAACATTGAACATCTCGCGCGCTTGCAACTGACCCATCAGGTCAACAACCTTTAGACTGGCGGGCGTGCCATGCGCACCAAACGCATGGGCAGGCTCCTCAATACAGTCCTTGATCAGTTCAGATAGGTCAGAGTTTTTGAACCTGCCGTCGGGGCCTCGCTCAAGGCCTCCGAACGTCCATTCGCTGGGCTGCTTCTTCATGAGATCATGGCCCCAGACCTTCATAACCTTGTGAAACATTTCGATAGTGACATCGTCAATGTGGCGTAGATCAGGGTATACAGTTCTGATGATATCCTCCATCCACTTGTCGTCTGCTGCACTAAGGGCTGCATGCCAGTGATACAGAACGGCGAATTCGACAGAGACATGGCTACCAGTTCCTCGCTCAACACGTCCATTTTTGCCCTTGATCTCTTTGCCAAGGTCCAAGGACCATTCAGAGTTGGCTCGTGGGGTGTTGAGAATAGCGGCAACATAGTCTCTGAGCACAACTGACGCGAAGAATCCAACATTTATGTTGCGTGTAATCTGGAAAATGTCCTCATCTTGCCTAAACGCTTCAGTCAGATTTGAATCGAGGACTAGGAATCGTGGAGCGGCTTACCATTTCTTACCCTCTTCATCGAGACTATCCCATGGCTTGTACTTGCCATCTTCATTTACCGCCAGAAGTGATTCTGCGACATGATTGTGGTTCCTTGAGAACAACAAGAGGACCGCCACAACACCAGGCGGCATCATCATGATGCGCTCTGAAGCGATGGAATCTGGAAAGATCAAGCCGTTCTTGTATGTTCTTACACGCTTCTGCTCCTTTTCTGTGTTGCCGTAAAGAGTGCTGAGATCGACATAACTCGAAGTCTCGTTGATCCAAGGATCCGTTCTCGAGGTCTGAAAACACTCGTGAATGACAATTGTCGCAAAAGAGAAAAACAGGCGGTTGAGACCAGAAGGGTGCTCTCTAAAAGGGCCATTGCGCTTGAGAAGCGCCTCATACACATCTTCAACATCAGGCAGGTTGGGTCCTGGAATTTGCTGTCAGTTGCGGTTCGCCAGTTTGTTCTGTTGAATAAAGGTTTACCTTTTGGTTTCATAGGTGGCACGTTGCGCGCATACGGCGACCCCGCCTTGCCCATGTCTGGTAGATGGGGATTGTTCCCTGAGCCATCATGATTCCGGTATCGCGCCGAAGGTCCAGCATGTGTGGGAGTGGGATGTGGCAGGTCGTTCCATAGCATGCTAATGAAGCCATCGGAAATCTTTTCGCTGAGACCGCTGTTCAAGGGCAAGCCCTGCAGCATCTCGACGCCGTGCTCGAGGAGCAGGTCCTTGTCATCTAGAGGTTCACCAGAAGCTAGGGTGGTGATGGCCTCTAGAGCGAATTTGGTATTCTTAACACCAAGACCTGTAATGTCGCTCATGACGCTCGTCCTCTTGTTGGCCTTGACGCCCCCGCTTGAAGCCTCTGCTGACCTGCCATCGCTGGCGCGTGTGGGCTTCTTTCTGATCTTCTCAATCAACGTTGACAATTGGCCTGGCATGATGAATAGTGATTATGATGAGCATGTGAGAGGAGAGGAAAGGAAAGGAAAGGAAAGGAAAACTGAAGGTATGTAGTAGGCGGGGAAGTCTCCAAGTATGAGCAAAGTAGCTTGCGAAAAGAGCAATGGGCACCGATAGGCGTCGTGCTCCCAACGCAGACCCTTAGTCCAGCGACAAGAAGCAAGGTGCAGAGCGACGATCACCTGCAGGCATGATGCAGTGATCAACATGTCGGCTCGGTGAGCAGTTCCAGATATCGTCAATGGGCGTTTTTCGGAGCTATGCGTAAATGGGCATTGTGTATGATGGGTTTTTGGACCTTTGCGCTGTATTCGCCATCTTTCCCGTCGATCCTATTGGCGCTCTGCGGCCATGTGAATGATATCACTAGTGGGATCTTATAGCACGGTCACTGATCCACGGCTGAACACTGCACGTCCACCTCGATCGGACGCATCAACAGCGGTGATCAGACCTGTAAATGGTCCCTTCTGCACCCTTGACTCGCAGGATGCACGATTGATAGGTCAGGTAATAAAACTCGCTGCAGATCTCGGTCACGCTATGAGCTGTCAAGCAGAAGAAATCTACAGGGGACCTACGGATGCACCTGTCTATCGGGTACGTGAACCAGGCGGGGAAATGGGGTGAGAGGTGAAGGAACCAAACAAGTCGTACTTCGAATGAACTCGAGCGGAATTCGCGGGTAGCTGGATAAGGCGAGCAGGAGAGGTACTAGGAAGTAGTCCTGTCGTTGTGGCTGGCGGAGAAGCACGTGAACAAGCCTCAAAAATTACCCTGTCGAGTAGGGTGCTAGGGGCCGCCTTTCCGCGGTCTACGGCCTGTCCCGGATATGCAAGGTCACGCTGACCAGGCTGAAGGCGCTGCATGGTATGTTACTGGGGAGGATCTCCTGGTGCGCCAAACTCGGCGGGTAAGAAGTACGTATCCCAAAATGGCCGGTTAAATCCTTGTGCAACGAGCACTAAATTGGGTGCAACACCGTTGCAGAGCTCAATCTTTGCAACGGTGATTCATCATGTTTCCTTCTCGAGAGTTAGCATATGTGTGGTGCTCGTTCTAGTGAGTAGCTACACTATTGTGGAAGCAGCCATTTTTCTCCGGTTATTGTGGTGGGCCAGGAATGGACAAGATCAAGCAAGGCGACGATCGATAGACGAGACGAAACAAGGGTGGGTGGGGTAGCGATCTCAGCGGCGGCCCGTAATTGATCGGCCGCAGGGTAGCGGCTAAACCGCATATGGATGAGATTGGACATGCTTTTCAGCAGCCAGTGTCGGCGACCCCATCGACCTCAGCTCCTCACATCACCGCTGATCGACACGACTGATGGCACTACATGACTCTCCCCGCCCAAGCAAAGCAACTCCATCATTACGCCCGTCGTTCGTAACAATTGCGTACTCTGCCTTCACTAGCTACCTTTTGGTCCATCACCATGTCAAACCCTGTCTCAAATGTCTTGTCACCATGTCACCTCAGGTCATATTTCGCTTCTTTTTCTTTTGCCCTTTGCATACAGCAAAACATGGGAGCGGTCTGTCTCGAGTCTTCACCGTGCATTTTGTTGATTTTCGCCTTCGCATACGAGCCGCTTGCGCCTCATGTTTCCGTGTGCGGCAGGTGGAGACTCAAACAAATTAGCTCGCCCTACTAGTCTATTGCATATCTGTGGAATGCATGTGATGAACTGAGTCGATTAAAATCTCCCAACAGCCTCTAACTGGCTCCTGGACGGCTCCGTCTCATCAGCGGGCTGTCCTATCGAGCCGTAGGTGGGTGTGCCCTTATGCATGCTGCGTCAATCTTGGTGATCGACACTTTTGCTTCCCAGAAAACCACGCGCCAGCTGATGTGGGGGAGAAGAAACGCGCATAACCCTGTTGCAGACTTTTGTTCCTCGGACTCAGCTGCCGGTAGATATCTCTTTACGTGTCTGATGTGTTGAAATCCCCACTTTCCAAGACCTGGTTGATATCTTCCCCAAACAACGAGCCCCTCCCGCTCGCATTTTGACTTGGCCAACATGCCTTCCAAGGATACCGAGCAGCTGCGTCCACAGAATCCTGCACCCCAGCTGGCCACATCGATTCGCAGCGAAAATCCAATGGACTACGGAGCTACACAGCACCGTCAAGGTCATGTAACCAAGAAGTTTGTCTTGTGCTTCGATGGCACAGGTAACAAGTTCTCTGGAACAGATTCAGACAGTAATATTCTCAAAATCTATCGCATGCTTGATCGCAATGGCGATGACCAGTTTCATTACTACCAGCCGGGTATTGGCACTTATATTACTAAAGCCAGTGGTTCTATGACCAGAACAGGCCGATGGGAAAGATTCCAGTCATGGTATGCCAAAGCAAAAGACAGTGCAATCGGTAGGTTGGCCCTTGTTAGTGATTTTGCACAATCTAACGCTACCAGGAACGTCCTTTGACATGCACGTTATGGCGGGATACAAGGTATGTCAGCAAAGTCTTTCCAAGCGGGGTTGTAACGAGCCCTTGGAATATAGCGTCACCGTCATCACAGTTTTTTATTGACAGATTTGTAGTTTTTAATGCGATATTACACTCCTGGGGATGACATATATTTTTTCGGTTTCTCGCGAGGCGCCTACACCGCTCGCTTTCTTGCCGAAATGCTGGACCATGTCGGTTTACTTTCTGTGAGTATCTGATAATTGTAGCATAATGCGCATTGTTCTAAACCTTAGCAGGCGGGTAATGAGGAAATGTGCCAGTTTGCGTGGAAGTAAGTCTTTTCACAGGCATGACGAGATCCTGCTGACTAGGCTTTAGGACATTTCAAAAATGGCAATGTCGAGTCCCAGAAGAGGGGAAGCACAGAAAACCTGGTCAAAAGTCAGAAAAGCATAAACAACTTGAGTTCATGTGCGCCTTCAGAGAGACGTTTAGCCGTCCTGTCAAGCCCATCCGCTTCCTCGGTCTTTTCGATACTGTCAATAGTGTCCCGGCCTTTGAGAATGCATGGATGCAACGCAGCAGGTTCCCATACACTGCACGGAGTAGCGCGCGCGTCATTCGACATGCAGTTTCAATCGACGAGCGTCGTGCAAAATTCCGACAAGATTTGATATCCCAGGAAAAGCCAGACAGGTCTATGTACTACAAGCACCGTCATAAGCATTTGAACCAGGTCAAAGACATGGTTCATAGTCATGACGATCATGAGCATGTTGATGAAAAAGACACTCACGGTGAGGAAGACAGAGGTCGACGTGACAATCTTCTTCCTCCTGAGCGATTTAGAAATCCTCATGACACTTCGGGAGTGCGCAGTTCGAGCAGGGGGTACAATAATCGCTCGCTTACTCCCTCGATGCGATCAGTCGACGCCCATGGGACATACGCCTCAGAAGATGAAGAAGGCGAACAAGACATTAGGGAAGTCTGGTTCCCTGGCTGCCATGCTGTAAGTGCGATCTTAACATAACAACATGATTGATAAAAACTAACCACAGTATAGGACATTGGAGGTGGTTGGCCCATTGAAGACGGTGACGCAGCACTAAGCCACGTCCCTCTCGTCTGGATGGTACGTGAAGCCCAAAAAGCCGGTCTCGAATTCGACGAGGAGAAGCTAGAAGCTCTAAGCTGCTGCTACGAAAACGCCATGTCCGGTGGTGGTGGCCACACGCACAACGACGTCCCAACCATCGAAGTCGATCCCGCCTCGCCCTCGCCCACCGACGGCGACGCAATTACGTCCAGTGGAATCACGGGCTACACCGACGACGAAACCATTCTTTTGCACCACCGCGAGACTCCAGACACGCATTTCCACCAGCACCTCAACGCTGCAGCGACCAAAGGCCGCATCCACGACGTCCTGCAGTTCAACAACGGCGTAAACCGCATGGGCGTCATCTCTTGGAACATAATGGAGTATCTCCCCTTCCGCCGCATGGACCTCCAAGAAGACGGCAGTTGGAAAGCTATCCGCTGGCCGCTTCCCAAAGGCGAGACACGTGACATCCCCGCCAACGCCGTTATCCACTGCAGCGTCATCAAGCGCATGCGTGCGGATCCAAAGTACCGGCCTGGCAATTTGATTGTAGGCGGTGGAGGTAGGGGTGTGCGAACTGCGCCGGATGATTACGGTATGGGTAAGTGGGTGGTGTCGTGTGAAGAGGGTCATCATGTTGGTGAGTGCTTTGTTAGACGGCATCCGCCCGAGCGTACGAAGACGGATGAGACGACGGGTGGGAGTAAGAGAAGTAAGAAGAGTAAGGAGGATTACATAAGCGCGAGGAGGGCATCGTGTGGGACGAATTGTGAGGCGTAGGTTTTTTTTGGGTCTTGAAAAGCGTTGTGTTGGTAGTTGGCGAAATAGGCTGTTATCACCGGGCGTGTAGTTGCAAGTCCTTGGGAAATTGGACGGAGTTTTGATATTTTTTTTTCTAATCATGTTCTTTCAAGACTGCTAGGGCGTTTTGAACTTCTAATAGACAGTTTCGTTCATTAATTGAAGATGTCAATATTAAGTAATGCCGCTTTTGAGCTCCCCTATCCACATTACGTTCAATTAGCTTTCGCTCATCATATAGTTCTCTGTTCATGCCTCTTACAACCAGCCAAGCTACGCCACACCGAATTCCATAATAATCTTACAATCCACAAAAAAACTCAACATCACATGTGCAAATAAATTCAACACGTGCTACGCCGTATATGCCAAAAACCAATTTACAATTTAAAAATCCCTATTAATCCTTCCCTAAGCCCCAAAACACCCTTGAAAATATATTTCCCCAAAAGAACCCCAGCAATTTCCACATCACCACCCCATCCCTCATCTCCAACTTCCACCCCCTTCCTCACCCCTACTGCAAAGAAAAATACACCGCCCTAGCCGTAGCCCTGACCTCCTTCTCCTCTACCTTCCTCTGCTTCTCACTCTTCTCTTCATCTAGCCCAGCCGTCAGCTTTCTTTCCTTCACTCTCCACATCCACATTTTTTCTGAAAAGAAAAGGAGATTGGCGAACTTACGTCCCGAATTCCACATTTTACCAAAGAATTTCTTCGACGTCGATGTACCAGAGAGTACTGAGTTTGTATCGGACGATGCGGAGTTGTAGGAAGGAGGCGAGAGAGTCGAGTAGACCGGTGGTGCTTGCACCGTAGTAGCCGTAGCAGCGGTGACCTTGGAGTGTGACGACGCCATTGCAATTTCTAATTTCGATTTCGATTGATTTATAAAACGTGAAGAAAGAAAAAGTTAAAAAAAAAAGAAAAGAAAAGTAGTGTTTCACACGAAATGGCGGTTGGTAAGTTGGTATGAACTGAACTTGCTGTGAGTGTAGTATCGATTTATTCTATGCCTTTTCTCCTAGACATATATATATATGAAAATTCATACGTCCAAGGCTATATGACTCTCCCACGCCCTTTTTCTCTCATCGGTCACCATTTCCCCCCCAAACTCCGCATTCACAAGACCTACACGCCATGCCATTCGGAATTCATACCCACCCACCCACTCACTCACGAGTACCGCCCTTCGCAGCGGCAGCTGAGCCCGTAAAAGAAAAAAAGAGTAAGCGGAGTAAAGAATGGTATTCAGTGTGAGTCGAGGTGGTGTGCGTGCGCCTTAGGGCTTAGGCAGCAGTTTGAGTGTGCAAGGGGGGATGGGCGGGTTAGGCGTCCAATGCCGAAGGCTAGGTTGGCTTATGGAGATTCGAGAACGACAGGGCGCGGGGAGAAAGAGGGAAGTATGCGAGAAATGAGAAATTAGTTTATTCCGAGGAGTTTGGGGGAAATAAGGAGAAGGAAGGGAATGGTGGGGGGGGGGGAAGGGTTCGGAGTTGCGTGGGTTGAGGACAGGAATGTGGGATCGGAATAGATGGTGCGTGTGTGGCTTGATGTAGGTTATTCCGGAATACATGTATGAAGAATGACTGGAAGGGCGTTAGGTAATAGGAGGTGTGGGCTTGGTGCGGAAATCGTCACACTGATAGGTCTGGTGGAAGAAGGATTAGAAATTAATTTGGATGTGGTATGATTCTCAATTCCGAAAGGAAGATGAATGGATACATAAAGAGTAACAGGTTACAAATATTTACAGAGAGAAAAAAAGTATAAAAGCAACATGATGCTTCATTTCATATCACTCTACAAACACTGAGAGTAAAATTCACCCGATGCCTTGCAACTCGATCCAGAAGCACCTATGTATAGTCAGTAAAAAAAGGACGTTTCTCAACCACACATTCACTCTCCATGTTGTAAACTTACAAGTCGTACACCCAGTAAACCCCTTCCCACCACACTGCCCATACTTCGCCACCGAGCAACCCCCACCACTACCACCACCATTCGTCGGCGCCGGCGCCGCAGACGTCACCACCGTCGACGTCCTCAACGTACTCGTCTGAGTCGGCGTAGCAGCCGGCGGACCGCCCGTAGCCGTAACCACCGACCCAGCCTGTCCCGCAACCGCTTCGGTGCCACCCGCAATAACGGCGGGGCCAGGGGCAACATACGACGCAAGTTTCTGATAGATATTAATCAGAATCCCCGGATCAGACGCCTTGTACGCCCCCGGGAAAGAAACGCCAGATGGAACCGACGAGCCACCTCCTGTAACGGTAATCTGATAACACGTCATGTAAAACTGTGCTCCGCCCGAGCTCCCAGCCGCATGCAGCGCAATAGCTTCAGCACGCAGGAGGTAGTCTCCCGCAGCGAGGTCCGCAGGAATCTTGACGTCCATCTTGCCGCAATTCTTGTTCAGGTCTTTGGTGCCCCAGTAGTCGTCTGAGCCCCCGCCGCCCGACGGATTCTGCGCCCAGGTGTCCTGGAAGATTTTGAAAAAGGGGGCGGAGCCGTCGGCGGTGGAGGCGTCGGAGACTTTGGAGAGGTAGACGAGGACGGGGCCGTAGTGGGCGCCGCCAATGGCTTCGTTGGCGCAGGAGCGGTCGCCGTTTTGTTGGTGCATCTCGATGGTTACCGTGGTGCCGGCTGGGACGCTGCATTTGGAGGAGGCAGGGCCTTGGTTTACGTTGCAGCGGATGTCGTTGCTTGTGACGGAGGTGACGGGGCTGTTGCTGTTGGGAAGTCTTGCGCAGGTGGACTGGTGGGTGAGTGTTAGTGTTGGAGAAAGAATGGTTTTGGAGGATACATATCTTGTCTACTCCGTTGACCCAGAGATCTTGGAATGTTGCGTGAGCAGCAACATGAGTTGCAAAGGCAGATATGCCGGTTAGCAGGAGCGTGTTTTTCATTACAGAAGTTGTATGGCGTTTGACTATGTAAGAAGATATAGGAGATGATGAGAAGTGACTTCCAATGTGATATCGTACTGGACATTACAATCCTTTTATATTGAGATATAGGCAGCTAAATACTACACTACATCCTCGGTTGCGTGTCGCTTCCAGCACGTCTTGACAGGCGGGGCTTTGGGGTATACCAGGTCGGATGACCTGGATGTATAAACGCAAAGCTTGTTTTTCACCCGGATCCGGGTTGAGTTTTCCACACGTGGTATAATGTAGGTGGGATGGATATTAATCGTCCTGCAAGGCGTCCTTTGTGACGCATGGGCACTCTCATAGTGAGCGCTGGGGTGTTCTCAAGGCCTCGTCTCTCTAGTGGACCATCTGTATATAATACATATGGCATATAGGACCCACCGGGTGATAGTTCCGTCTAGTTGGGTTTCAGTGGGGTTGTAGGAAAACGGCGTTGGTTGTCTCCAATATTCCATAGGGATTTGGATGTTTTCTCAATTTCTTGCTTGCTCGTCTTTTATTTCATCCAAGATGGAATAACTTGTGCTTTTTGTGGGGTTCGGTTTACTTGGTGAGGTCAGTTACAGCCGTAAAGATACACCCATTGAAGTGACGGTGACTTGAGATGACCTCGCTAATAGTCGATATATTAAGTCAACAAGCTATCGAAAGTAATTTGTTTAAATGAAGACACGCCACGTGCCGAATCGCGCAGTCCCCGGATCTGTAGCTTGGCGAGAAGCTTGTTTTACGTCCATGTATGACAGCACCAGTAATGGACTTTACTATCAACGAGGGATTATTTGGTGTTTGTGTGTTGATGGGTCCAGGGGGGCACAGTGTTGGGTTGCAAGTTGTGCGAGGCTGTCTCGTCACGAACCAATCGGCTAGTCGTGCTGGATATTAAGCACATGCACTTTCGAAAACTGCTTTCCTTCTCAACGATTGGTGCTCGATTCTGTAAGAGTCACAGTTTTTTCTGTACCTTTTTCCTAATACCTCAAGTACGAAAATGCTTTTCCAATGCGTGTTGGCACATGACTTGAGCAACTGCACGCGACATCAACCAATAGCACCACGTCTGGACATTATTTTCCTACATTATACTTTATCCCACACCATCTCCGCCTTTCCCACCTACTATCCAGCCTTCCAGATACCCCACATACTACCCTGCCCCGGCAGTACATTTTCACGTTGCAGTAGTCCATCCGTGTATCCGCTTCAGCGACGCTTGTGGCTACAGCACTGCAAGTAACAGTGTAGCGATATCTCGAGTCCTGTTTGAACCATTCTATCATACCAGGGGATTGTGAGTATATGGTAGAAAACTGTCAGGTTTACGAGATCCAGGCAAGTCAATGTCTGCAAAGCGAGGTTGATTTATGCATCTGGGAATACTTCAGAAATATTAAGCGTTATTTCAGTAGACGTTTAGTATTTGCTTTTTTCGGGTGACTTTAAGCTAGAGAGGGAATGTGTAGATGGAAGCGGTGTACGAGATAGAGGGGATTTGAAGGCATGGTACTGATACTTCTCTCTTTTTCTTCCCAAATTACTTTTACTAGTCGGTGATTTGGTCAAGAGGACGATATGGAGACTAGTTGGGTTATCGAGCGGGTGCAAATTGGCAAGATAGATGTTGCACAAACGGAAATTTTTTCAAGATGGGGAACGGGAAGAAGAAAAGGGAGTGAAAAGCAAAGCTTCGAAGAGAAGGTGTCTTCGCTAAGCCGAGGGAATTCTATTGTTACATCCATCACACCGCCTGCAATCCGGATATGCCTCTTAATCGATACTTTTTCATGCCGCATGAAGAGACGGAACTTTAGGCTGGGAAATGGATAGAGAACGAAGTTCTATAAAACCACGGCTCCTGAAGATGTCCTGGCCATCAGTTTCAACCCTACGTCTTTTACGTTCTATTTGATAAACTGAAGCTACAATGCGTGCCTCTTGGATCTTCGGCGCTTTCGCCCTCTACGAAACAACTGTCTTTGCCGATGACACGCAATATGCCATGGGCGGACTCGACCTCCCTGGAACCACGTACGGATGCGAGAACGGCAAGTAAACCTAACAACAGTACTTAGCACTTGGCACATCTAACACGAATGGATAGGCGGCAACCCCTCAATCACTTGTACAGATCCGTCACTAAACAACCACGACTGTTCATGCACATGTACAAACGGTATCACATTTAGGCAGCCCGTCCCCTCGCCCCTTGGAGTCAACGCAACCGCCTGTCCTTCGCTAGACGAGTGCCAGGCGGGCAACATGCAGTGCCTGGAGCGTGAGCAGACGCTACTATCACAACTGGTATCCAAGCAACAAGAGCTGGTGGACCGCGAGAAGACGCTACAAGAACAACTGGTGGCCAAGCAACAAGAGCTAACGAACAGCGAGAGGACACTATCAGCGCAGCTCACAGCCAAGCAAAACGAGTTGAATAATAAGAAGTCCTATCTTTTTTTGTCCGTAAGCTGCCGCATCGAGACGAACAACGGCATGAACACTGGTGGCAAACCCTACCAGAGACTCCCAAATAACAGCCCGGTGGTATGCGCGAAAACCTGCATCGATTCTGTTGCCTTTATACTCGGAGATGGAAATGGATGCTTGTGCATGAATAGGACTATGGGTACTCTGGAGGCTCCGGTGGCCGAGTGTTCGACGAGATGCCCTGGAGATGCAACTCAAACGTGCGGATCGCCGACAAGGGCAAGGTTGTACTTTAGGTTTCCGTTTTGAAAGATGGCAGAGTGGGTATGGCTAGGAAGGGTGGGAAATATGCGGGGTTGAGTTGGAGACAAAGAGGATTGCTAGAAAAGCCGTCGTAGTGGGCCTCAAGATGGGATATACTACCGGTTGAATAGAAATGGTCTGTTGTTTGTTTGAAAAATGCATTGCACCATAGGACAAGGTGAAGGCGCACAGCGCACGTGCCAAAAACGGGATACTAATGCAGTTGAGAAATCGTGTCCTCCGTGCATGTGCGATCTACTTGCACTACGCTCCGCGGCCCGTCGTTTCCTTTAGGCACCGGCAAGAAGATGGAATGGAGGGGCGGCAAAAGAGTGGGGTAGCCGTTCCATGACGTTTGAGCTCTGCAGCTACCTAGCTGTACAAATCATCAACAAGCCCTCGCTGCCCACGAAGCACTCTTTTGTGACTGTTGCTTAGCACTTTGTCATTGCCAATTGCTTTTCCAAACAAGGAACAACCAAACAGACAACAGCAAACTCGACAATGGCTTCACCAAAGACGGTTCGTTGGGGTATCCTGGCTACAGGAGGCATCGCCCTCACCTTGTACGTTGTGATGGCTTACCCCGCCATGGTGCCACCACGTCCCGCCCCCACCATGGATGACTATGGCAACCAGGCTGACGAGACAATCACAGCACTAAGGATCTGCTGTGCGATCCCACGACTCGCGGCGTGAACCATCTCAAGCACACGGTTGTTGCCGCCGCGTCGTCGACGTCGGAATCGCGCGCCAAAGACTTTCTCAAGGAGGTCGGCGCGCCGTCGGACGCAAAGGCATACGGATCGTACGATGAGTTTGTTAAGAACCCAGACATTGACGTCGTGTACATTGCCACGCCGCACTCGCACCATTACCAGAATGCCATGCTGTGCTTGGAGGCAGGCAAGAATGTGCTATGCGAAAAGGCCTTTACCGTCAATGCCGCCCAAGCACGGAAGCTTGCCGAAGTTGCCAGGTCAAAGAACCTATTCCTGATGGAGGCGGTATGGACTCGCTACTTTCCCCTGTCAATATATGTGCGTGACCAAATCACTTCTGGGCGCATTGGACCCGTCGCGCGCGTCCTCTCCGACAACAGCATGGCGCTCGACCCTGAGAAGAGCTTTGCAGATGGCAAGAACCGCATGGTCAACCCAGACCTAGCTGGTGGTGCCCTGCTTGATCTCGGCATCTACTCTCTGACTTGGGTCTTCCAGACCATATACCATACGCAGTCCGAGAAGACGCGCCAGGCGCCCCAGATACAAGCCTTTGTCAAGAACTACGAGCCGACAGGAATGGCTGATGAGCACAGCACCGTGATTCTGCGATTCCCGCGCTCAAAGGAGGAGGGCGGTGAGGCTCATGCTGTAGCCACAACGTCTCTTCGCGTAGCTACTTCACCAGGGGGAAACATGGACGCGCCGTTTGTTCGTATCCAAGGACCATTGGGCGAGATCCAAGTGTTTGGGTCGTCGTTCCGGCCCCGCTCGATCAAGATTATTACCAACGACGGCAAGGTCGAGTCCAAGGAATTTCCTATCCCAGGCCCAGGTAAGGGAAGCGGCTGGTACAACGGCTTTGGTGGCTCACTGCAACCAGAAGGAGAGGGCCAGGGCATGTTCTGGGAGGCGGATGAGGCAGCTGATGCCATCATCAACGGCCGGAAAGAAGGCAGGTTCCTAGGCCTGGATGAGAGCGTCTTGATCATGGAGGCTATGGATGAGGTAAGGAAGCAGGGGGGGCTGGTATACCCTGACAAGATTGAGACATTGGACTACCCTACGCAACTGTAAGTGCGGTCAGGTGGGCGATTGCGTATGTGATGGGACATGTGGGCCTATGCCTAGACAATGAGTAAATGGCGCATGCATGGAGATGATACATGAGACGGAAGGGGGTTTTTTTCTGATCAGCATGTGGGAAATGCTAGGCATTAGCTATCATGTTGTCATGTTTCGGGCATTGGTGCAGTTGACCGCCATAGCAATAGCGACAATCTTCGGCTAGCACTAGCTCTGCGGTATAAATGTTCCCGAGTTGCTCCGCTGTCCGAGATGGATGCGATCTTCGCCCTTGTGACGAGGATGGCTCCAACAGGGGGTATGGTTGACCACGAGTGTCTTGCAATGGCCGGTTTCATGCCTGCCGTGCCCAAAGCGGAGAGCAAGTGTGGATATAGACTTGATGGGGAGAGATTGGCACAGTGTTGGAAAGGGTAAAGTGAGCCGTAAAGGCTGTAGAATGACGTTATGCTAGTCGGCATGACCCGAATCGGGAGCAGGATTACCAAGCTGATGGCGCAAGATGCAAGATGCAAGCGCAGCGGCCAGGGGGAGAGGGAAGGATGGAGTCAATTGGGCGGATGCGGATCGTGCTCTGAGGAGGAATGCCGTGTCATGGAAACGTGTCAGCGGAAGTGCATCTGGCTGGGCTGGGAGAGGATGATTGAGGCATGGCATGGATGACAGGCAGTGTGGGCTTTTCGGGTTTGCGCGGCACGCGGAAGCAGTACCGGGACACGAAGAAGGATTTGGGGTGGGTCTTTTCGGGCCTTTGGTATCTGAACATGGCCCAGACTTTAGACCAGCCGACGATCTGTAGACAACAGATCCCCGAAGTCCCGTGCAGTGTAGCCATTGATACGGTAATACGGAACATGGGTTTTAAGGCCTACCGACGACTTGAAACTGGCGTCGGCTAGTGGCAGTGGCCGGACCCTGCTGCCTGGGGCTTTGAAACCAGCTGGTAGGGGAGGTGCAGGTGCAGGCTGCAGCAGCCTGAAGTGGCACTAGCAAAACGTACCCAGAGCGGTCGTGGGCGGCACAGAGGATACAGGTGGAAGGGGGCAAGGAGGGTTCTGTTGTCGCTGTTGGTACACTACACAACTCGTGGTCCAAAACACGGCTAGTAGAGGCTGTACATGTCCTTTTCGTTGTTTTTGTTTTTTTTTGGACTCGGTGGTGGGTGAGGGGAGATATGGCGTGCTCTAGAATACGGCAGGTGTGTAGTAAGTAGGATGCAGGGTGGCAGGAGTCCAGGTCGGCGAGGGGTGTTGCCCACAAGGGTAAGAATAGCGATGGTGGTGGTGATGGTAGACGGAAGATGCCGCTGCTAGGCCTGGTGGGGGATGGCGGGCGTGTGCCTCGCAACGGGAACATGTGGCTGGGTAAGTAAGTAGAGATGGTGGAGGGATGCACAAGGGATGGGAGATGCAGCGATGCAGCGATGCAGCTTGGATAGGCCGAGTCATGGGGGGCGCAATCGATCGTGCAGGAGAGCAGGGGCGAGTCATGTGGGGCAGGAGGGTTAGTGTCTACTACTCTGGACATAGACGTAGTACGGCGGGCGTAGCACGACTTGGAATCTTAGTAGGCTGGCTGGTAGCACTCGTTGTCGGTTGGCATCCGAGTTCCCCGCATCACCAAACGGTGGCGCAACCAGGCCCAGAGCATGCCTCCGAGCCGCACGCAGACTGGGAGCAAGCTGGCGTGCCAATGGCTGTCGATGTGTGTCGACACAATTCACACATGCATCGGCGATGTGAGGCGAAGCAGCAAGTCGAGGCGGCAGGGCGCACTGTGGCAGGCGGCGGCGGCGGCGGGGCAGGCAGGGCCCACGGGCAAGGAGACGACGGTAGAGATGGGCGGCAGTGGTGGTGGTGGTGGTGGTAGTGCACTTGGTAGTTTACGGATAGCGGTCATGGTAGTGGTACGGGTAGTGGTGGTGGTGGTAGTACGGATAGTAGTGGTGGTGAATTCCCGACGGACCGGGAAGACGCACCATGGCGGGCTGGCGGGCTGGATGGCGGGCTGGCCGCGACACCGAGTCCCTGCACTACGATTGAAAAGTTCGGCGCAATCGCTTTCGCATCTCGCACTGGCAGCGGCAGTTTTGGACGAGTGGGCAGCGTGGTCGAGACGTGCACACGACCACCACGACCACCATGCTTCTTCTTCTCCCTGCGTCGTGAATCCCGCCCCCATGTCCTCCTCGACGCCCGCGCCAACAACAAACTCGCGCCGAGTCCCGCTCGACAAACGCAAGCGCACCGAGACGAGTTGCGACAAATGCAAGTCGCGCAAGCAGAAATGCCGCAAGGAGCCCGGCCAGGACGCGTGCCGGTACTGCCTGGTACACAACATTGAGTGTCTTACCACGCAGCCTCGCAAAAAGCGCCTGTATGGCAGTGTCGAGGGCCTCGGGACCCGCCTGGCGCTGCTCGAGGCCCTCGTCAAGGGCCTGCTGCCAGAGGCCGATGTCTCCAGCACCGATGCCCTGCGCCAACTCGCTACCTCGCACGGCATCCCCCTCCCAGAATCCATAGCCGCCCACGGCGATGCCGACCACGACGACCAAGCCGACCCGGACGGCGACGACACTGTCTCGCTGCTGCCGGACCAGCAGGGCCAGGTGCAGTACATTGGACCCGCCAGCTCCTTTGCCTTTCATCTCAAGTTGCGTACTCTAGTCGGCCGCGGACCTCTGCGCGAGTTTGTCCTCTTTGGCAAGAATGCCGCCTCGACATCGCCTGATGCCAGCGACCATCTCCACCAGCAGCAGCAGCAGCAGCAGCATCACCACCACCACCACCACCACCACCACCATGCCCTGTCCAACGCGCCCGGCTCCCTCGACCCCACCGCTGCCGCTGCTCACCTCGCCCCGAACCAGCGCCCGACCCTCGAGCTGCTCATCCGCACCTTCTTCGACCGCATCCACCCAGATATCCCCGTCCTGCACGAGCCCTCGTTCCGCGAGGCCTACGATGCCTGGCTCGCAGACCCCCGCAATGCAGACCCCGCCTGGCTATGCACCTTCACCTGCATGCTGCTACTCGCCCGCCGTGTCGCCCGCGTCCCCTTTGCTGAGGACCAGGAGCGGTTGTGGTGGCACCGCGTCCAGAAGCTGCTCCCAGGCGTCATCTTCACCTCGAGCGTCACGGCTGTCCAGGCCCTGATGCTCACTGCCGTCCACCTGCACAACACCAACCACCGCGACGCCTGCTGGAACCTGACGGGCGCCGCCATCCGCATAGCCCATGCCATTGGCCTGCACCAGGACAGCGTGAGCGCAGGCAGCACGCCCCTCGCCAGGGATACGCGCAGGATGTTATGGTGGGCCCTATACGGCTTCGAGAGCATGCAGGTATCCTCCTACGACCGCCCCAGCGCAATTGAAATGGCCGGTGGAAAGCTCCGCTACCCCAATGACAAGATGATGAACTGCCCTCCTGGCCTCCTGACCGCCTATTGTCGTATGTGGGCGCTCTTGGGCACCGTGTGTCGCGCGCCTAGGACACTCAAACCAAACTCCAGCGACGAGTCGTACGTCGGACCCCTGTCCCCCGCCGCATCTGCCCTGCGCGACCTGAGCCGGTGGAAGGAGACGCTCCCACAGCATTTGCAACCAGAAGCCATTGACGCTACCCCGCCCCCTTGCCAACGGACTCTGATCATGATGCACAGTCTCTATCATTACGCTATAATTGTTTTGTGTCGCTCAGCACTCCTTGCCCGTGCTTCTACTCTATCAAAAACCGGCACGGACTCGGCCAATTCAGCTCTGATAGCAATGGCTGACGCCTGTTCGGAATCCGGTCGCGACCTGGCTCAGTTGCTGCTCAAGTCTGATCATGCTGGAAATTTTGATGCCGTTGTCAGTTTCGACATTTGGTACATGCTAGCCTCAAGCTCAGTGCTAGTTCTGGACTTGGTTTGTCTAAACAAACTCGAGGGTACCGACATGTCTGAATCTCGCATCCTTCTCTCCCAGCTTGCCGACCTCGCCCAGCGGCACCGCCGGAATCCATACATGCCTGGCACATTGGAGAAATTTGCTTCCCTCGTCCCCGAACTGCATTCCATGGCCGACTCACTAGCTTCGCCCGTCCGAATCTCCGAACCAAAAGCAGAGTCTCACGAGCCTCCACCACAACCCACACTCCCAACTCAGCCACTGACGCAGCCACCTGCCATGCCGCACATGTACCACCAATCGCCTACTGCGGCTGGCACGTACATGTTTCCAGATGACATGCAGAGCCGCGGCTATCCAGATCAATCATACGTCGGTCCGGCCATTCATCCCACTGGCCGATATGATCGCAACACACAAATGCATTTTATGGACTTTACCATCAACCACATGAATGACTGGAATTGGCACGACATGACCGGTTTGCTCGGTGATGGCGTCTCAGGCGTACCAAACATACCTGGCGACCCCCATGTA
The DNA here is from genome assembly GCF_000523455.1 of Bipolaris oryzae ATCC 44560. NCBI lineage: Eukaryota > Fungi > Ascomycota > Dothideomycetes > Pleosporales > Pleosporaceae > Bipolaris > Bipolaris oryzae. Next base: position 11,197 of record NW_006911336.1, on the reverse strand, counting down.
CACGGACCACAATCTACAGGGCCAAACTGAAAGCTGGCTGTAGCATCCAACTACACAAGTACGAATGAGCGCGCATATGCGCAAGAGATACCCCCTCCTTGAACCTCCCTTGCTCCATGTATTGCCTTACTAGCATGATTGTAATTTTCAAGTAGCGGCATTGGTCTCCGCTTATTCTCCAATTTTTTTTCAAGTTTGTCTGCACATTTGTCCCCATTTTGCACGCCCACATGAATGGTTCCAGAGACTGGGTTTTCAACAGACCCATCTTGACCCATGTTTAAAAATGGTCCACGCCTTCCCTCCTCCTCCCAACATCTTCCGTCTTATATACCCAGTCGTAGTAGTAGTAGGCGTGTATACGGAAGAGACCCATCTACCCCTTTCATGTCCACTTAGTATCTTCCAACTTGCTTTCCAATTTTCCAGTGGGGCAATAAAGGAGATTTTGTTTGTTACTATTTATTTACTTAAAAAAAAATTTAAAATTCTAATCAACTGCCTTTTCCCTTTTTTTTGGTTACGCATTCCCATATATGCAAAGTTGGTATCATTTCCAAAAACCATGAACGGGCTACATGACTAGAACTGTACCAGATGAACAATCCAAAAAAAAACAAAAAAACGCACTCATCCCTTTCCTAAGTACTTTCCCAATGAAAAAAAAAGGTCATGATAGATTGCCAAAACAGAAACCAAGGCGAAGAGAGAGAAAGAGAGAAATATGCCGGTGTGAATGTCGGACAATGACAAATGTCGACCATCGCCCGCCCCCCTCATAAGTCATATGAGGCAAACTCTCCCCGAGTCCTTTTTTTCCCCCATCCCAATTTGACCAGCGAGCATTCGAAAAAAAAACACCAGTCTCAGTCGAATCTTTCACTGACTTTCCCATATTGCGCATTACCAAATTACCGCATCCCTCCCCCAAAACCGGAGCGAGAACACACACAAAGAAGAAGAAAAAAAAGTCCCAGAATATCGAAGTTGGTCGAAATAAAAGAGTGGTCGTGGTCGTATCACTCAGAAAAAAAAGGGGAGGGGGAAGGAAGACGAACATGTGCGATAAAGGCACTTTTGTTCATCTCCCTCCCTCTCTCTCTCTCTCTCTATTCCCTCCATCCATCTCTTCCTCCGACCCCTCCCCCCCACCCCCTAGTCTCTAATCAAGTGTCCCCACTCCCCTTTCTTGACTGCAAACCCCCGATCCCTCAACACGCCATCCATTTTCACCTGCGCTTCCAGTAACTTTGCCGTTGCGTCTGCTTCATCGTGTTCTCCCTCATCGTCTTCTTCTTCATTGCTACTATCACCATGTTCGTCCAATGCATCAAGCAGTGCATGCGCGCTTGTCTCGAGCTCATCGATGCGTTCGAGAGCTGCTGAGAGTGCGGAGTGCAGGATGTCTTCGTTGCGAGTAGTAGTAGCAGTAGTGGTGGTGGGGGCGGTGCGGAGAGTGGCTGCGGTGTTGTTGTCGTTACTGTTGTTGCTGTTGTATCTTGCGGCGCATTGGCGGTGCAGGAGGGCTTTGAGGTGGAGATTTTGCTGTTGTGTTTTCTCTTTGTTGCGGTCACTGCGCCGGAGTTTGGTCATGTTTGCTTTTGCTTCTTGGAGTTGAAGGGCCAGACTGTCGTGTTTGGCGGTTGCGTCTTCGAGTTTTTTGTTGGTCGAGTCGAGGCTTGTTGTTGTTTCTTTGAGGGTGGAGGCGAGGGAGGTGGCTAGGGTTGAGGAGGTGTCGCCTTGGGTTTTGAGAGAGGCGTTGCCCTTTTTGAGCTTGGAAATGATGTGCTCGCGGTCTTTGAGCTTTTTGTTGGCCGCAGTGATGGTCTTGTTGGCCTCTTCGAGGGCTGAGGAGTGTTTTTCGACGAGGGTACGCCATTTTTCGCAGTCGCGACTCAAGCTGCTAGCGAGCGCTTGCGTCACGGCAAGCTCTCTGAGGAGAGGTTCGTTATGTAGAGAATGGAGAGTAGGAAGATTGGATAGTGCTGACGGGGGGTTACCTACCATGGTGTTTTCTTGACCCGTGGTCCGAGTCTCTGTCGACGACTCGGCCAGGGCGGATACATGACGCCTGAGGGTTGAGGGCCGCAGCTTTGATCTGGCTGGGACGAGGGATGATATCCCACTATCTTGGGCTGCCATGGTTGCTTGTTGTCGAGATTGAAGTGTACAACTCTCGACTGGTTGTGTAGAAGGTTAACAAGGGTTGGGCAAACCGCAAGTCTTATAAAGGGGACAATGAACCGCTCACTGCGGAATCTGAGGCAAACGGAAGTGCGCGTCACTACCAGACTAATTGTAGGTGAAAGTGAAAACTCCAAGGTAAGCGTGGGATACGCGTTCACTGTCGATTGAAGCAAAACGCGATATGACAACGACAAACTGAAAAACATTATCACTTGAGATTTCTGAAGAGATGGATGTAAAGATAGGGATGGATATTAAATTTATATGGGTATACAAGATCAATAGCTAATACATACTAGTCAAAACCCATACCTCACTTACAGCGCCATTGCTATAGCAAAGACACCGACAGCACCTCCAACAACCTTCATAGCGCCCGTAGGCAAGGGCCCAGCAGCCGCCAAACCCTGACTTGGCGTCGACGCAGCATTCGATCCCGAACTCGCCGGCGCGTTTGCACCACTACCCGACGCAGTACGCGAAGATGTACCTGTGGGTGTAGGCGTCACTGAAGCCGAAGCCGAAGCGGGCGAAGCCGCACCACTTGCGCTCACAAGGCTCACAACCTGGTATGCCTGCATATCCTGAATCTCGCTCTGAGACAGCACATTTGTAGTTGACTGTTGGCGGACGCTCTGATTAGGGATACTCCCGCTTTGAGCGACGTCGCAGGTCAAGTCTGCCTTTGTCACTTCGCCTTTCCAGCTGCATTTCATGTCGACGGTCCATGCGCCGGGGACGGGGTCGGTGAGGTGGAATTCGTATGTCTCGGGGCCTTGGATGATTGTGTAGGGCTCGCAGAAGGTGTAGTCATCGTCGGAAGCACTGGCTTGCCGGCGCATGCGAGGTGCGGGTGTGGGTGCTGGGGTAGCAGACGCATCTTCTGGAGTTGGGACTGGTAGGGTTCAGAATACAGTCACGATTTGAGGAATTGTAGTTACAACATACGCAAGTCGGATGGTACTGCAGAGATACCAGCAGCATCTGAGGGACAAGAGTTTTGGAATGTGGTTGCCTTTGCGTCTGAGCCCAGGACAGTGAGTGTGCTGTCGAATTGGAAGAAATTTATGACTGTAGCAGATTCTTGCGCAAGAACAGCGCCTGCGAATAGCGTCATGTAATTGTAAGAACGCATGGTGAATATTGAAGTGATGCGATGGAGTGGCAGATATACAATGGGGGTACTGAAAATCCGGGGAACCACTGAGCTATGTCATGTCCAACACTCTCTTTATATTCAAGAAAAGAAAGCGGTACTACACCCGGGCTAGCTTCTATCCGGTCTCCGTCCTACGAGTCACAACATTGTCGTGCCTTGCATTGGTGATGATGTATCAGCAATTGCCAGTGGTTGCCTAACATACTAACTGTATCTGGCGCTTAATAATTCCAGGGGGTGGCGTATCGCTTAGCAATAGCGAGCAAATCATTGTGAATATTGTGGGAATGTCACAGGGGCAGGCCTGATGGTTTATATTTTGGGAAGAAAAAATAGATTGTCTAGATTTGCGATTTGATCGTGGTCGAAAAACGCTACCTTGTATCAAATCCTTCCAACTGCATCGGCGGCTTAGTGGATCGCAGATATCTCCGATGCATTAATGACAGCTGTAGACATGCAGTGGGATTAGGAAGGAACTCTGCAATTAGTTCATTAGTTATCTACTCACGAAGTTTGTACGAAGCTGCTGTACGGCATGTTTTGTATTCCACGCAACTAGATCTCGTACCGACTTGACAACGGCGGGAGAAATTTGTCAAATAAAAAATGTGGATAAAGTACTGATATTCCGGACATATCTAATGTCATATAGATTTGTTGTTTGGTCAAAAGCAAATCCAGAGCAACAATTACATAGCCGTGTTCTCCATCAAGAACAAACATCATGGAAGGCACGTATACACAAAGTCAGGGCATCTTCTATCTGACATAACAAGAATCCCCGTAATCGCATATCAGCAGCGAAAATACTTTTTCTTGAGATATTCCTATTCAGTCAATACTTGCATTGCATCAGCACCATCCATAACAAAACATATCATAGAACCATATAGTCATCTGCATTAAAGTACATCCATACTGCTTGAACGGGTAGACCCATTGCTAGCTTTTGCACGCCCCACCAAATGCCAATACATAAGTCGAAGTTGACCCTGGCCACCCCTGCATTCCAAAGAAATCATATCTGCCATACTACATATTCTTAGAAAGGTCGGAAGCCTCCAGTGGGCTGTGGCGCAATGCCATTCGTCTGTCCATAAGGACCTGGAGACGGAGCTGAGCCCATAGGGCCCTGCGTGAGCATGAGACGCGAACCCAAGATTGGCGTGTCCTCCTCTTTCTTCTGCTGTGAGGCCTCACGGACCTTGCGCTCTTCGTTGTCCTTCTTCAGCGCCTCAAGAGTCGCGGTCTGTTGGGCGATGAGGTTGATCATGTATGGCTACGAGACGTTAGTATATGTGATGTAATACAAAATGACTGATACATACCATGGTAAAGTCATGGAGACCATTGCGCCACGACATCTCGAGGATGACGTCTGGTCGGAGGAGATCGTAACAGGCATAAAGCATACCGACATAGCATTCGCGGCTGCCAATGTCGACAAACTATACAAGTAATTAGCATTGTACCCTAGTAACACCATAGATCGACTTACATAGCGGAGCAGATCCTCGACAACCTCTGACTTGCCAGATGTTGCGGCGGTTTCGATAGCGTCTTTGAAGAGTTTGTCCTGTTTAGACAGGGCAATGGACTTCTCCCACCGCTTGTTCTTGCGATAGATGTCGGCCGCAATCTGGCGGAAAAATACCAGATCGTGCTTCTCCAGGCGCTGTGCAAGATCGACAGGGTCGTAGTTGGTATAGTTGTTGACTGAATCGCGGAGTGTTTTGTAGTCCTCCTCTTCAATAAGGAGCTCGTGGAGGGCGTTGTTCACCTCACGCTTGTTTTGTGACTGAACGTTGAGAAGGAAAGGCTTGATCAGAGGAATGTTGTCAGACTTGGTGAACATCCGGACTACGCGGTTGACGTCGATTCGAGGAGTAAGCGCTTGTAGGAGGTCGGTCAGGAGAGTGGGATGTTGCTCCAGATAGAATCCCAGCGCCCGGTAGTAAATCTCAACGTTGCTAGCTTTAACAATCGTGTCTTTGAAAGCCTGATGCTCCCAGGCATCCGTCGATCTTTCCATCATGGCCAGGGCCGCTGGAATAGGTCAGTATTGAATACATTTACAGCTGCAGAATGCAGGGCGGGCGTGTCTTACCATTGTCCCATTCGTCATAATGGACATACAAGAACACGAGTTCGGGCCAGAGGTGAGCCTCCTCTACCGCACGGATCATCTTGGGAATGTTGATACGTCCTAAATGGTTATGAAGTTAGATGTGTTCGATGGCAAGATTGGATAATTACACATACCCCAGTGAATGCGGATTGTCTCCATGACTTGTTCAGGCTTGTACTTGGCAAGCGACTCTCCGAGGGCAGTATACATTCCCATGTGAGCTGTAGGGTATTAGTGCATGTCTCATAGAAAAATTGATCAGGAGTGCTTACCTCTCTCCAAGCCAAGACCTGCCTCAAGAAGGTTGATCAGCTCATCAAAGTAACCATTGCGCTCATACTGCTTGACAAGGTCTGCTAGTTCTTCGGCATGAACAATCAGGTTGAGGCCACAGATCTGAGCAAGACGGAACTCCTTCTTTGCCACACAGGCCTCGTTGACTTGCTTCCATGTCTTGATCGAATTCGCCTTCCTGGCACATTCAACCGCACCTTGGTAGTCCTCAAGGTGGACGAGAGTGGTGGCAAGCTTGGCCCAGTTGGAGATGCTAGTATAGAAGATCTTGGCAGCCTCATGGTAACCCTCTTCGTAGGCCTTGTCTCCCGAAGCTTCGGCATCGGCAACGTTGGTAGCGCGTAGGAAGTCCTCCAGCTCCGCCAGCTGGTTTGTGCGAGCGAAACAGAAAGCCAACGCTGTATCGATAGGAACTTCACGGAGAGTCTTACGAGCCATCCTCAAGAATTTGATCAAGTCCTCGTCTTTGCCAGCATGGGTGGCGATTTCGATGACTTCCAAAAAGTTGGATGGATCTTCGGCGCGAATATAGGATTCAATCGAGTCTGAGACGCGTAGACCATCGAGTTGTGCCTTTGCAACCCTGCTCCATACCTGGGGCAGGTCGACGCGGTCGGCGTACTCTTGTGCTCGGTCAATGCTAACAATGTGCTCAATGAGAACGTTGGCAGCCTCGACGTGGTTCTCGTGCTTCTTGTAAATCTCAAAAGCCTCATCATACATGCCAACCTCAATACACTGCTGTGCGATGTCTTCGGGAGTGTATTGGTCAAGTTGCTGGATGTAGTTCATCACCCTGCCACGGTCAGACTTGCAAGCAGTAAGCATCAACAAGTTCTGGAGGGAAGGGTTGTCGCTGAAAGTTGAAGGCTCAAGGATAATCTTCTCCAGCAGCTCAATCAACTCGGCAGGCATGTCACCGGTGATGAAAGCCTTCACTGCAACTGAAACCTTGTCTGGATCGGTAGAAGAGGGCACCGCTGATGAGATGACCTGATCAACAAGTGATCGGCGATGAATGTTGTTAGGACTGATAGCAAGTTAGCCAGATTCTATTATTAGCATGAAGCAACAAATGAACGTACCTTAGGACGTAATCCCAAATCTCAGAGTCGGCCCTCTCAAGTAAGTATCGGGCTTGGGCTTTGTACATGGCGTTCTCGTTTGTGATGTTGACCAACTCGAGATCATTCTGACCTTTCGTATAACAGATCGCCGCGAGATTTGGATCACGCTTCTCACAGTACTTTCCGACAACAAGAGTGTCGTACTGATCATTCTCTTTCAAAAACTTCTCAGGGTCGTTGTTACTGTCGATGTAGATCTTTGCCAACGCGTTGTATACTGCTTGTTGCTGGTTACCGCTCGCCAAGGTTTGCTCCAAAAATGGAAGAAGCAGTTTGAGACGGTTGCGCGACTCGACCTCGGCGACCAACTCATCAATGGGAATAGACGATGGTGTAATGGAAGCCAACAAGCCCTTGATGATGCTCTCATCACAATCCACATCGAGGAGGCCGCCGACAACTGCTGGGGTGCGGGCAGGGTTGACGCGCTGAACATAGACCTCGATGGACTTGAATTGCTGCTTCTTGTAGAGGTGAAGAACCAAGTCGTGCACAAAGTTGAACCGGTCACAGACAATGATGAGAGGCAACTGTTCGGTCAAGTTGGCCTCCTTCAAGAAGTTCTTGGCCTTTTCACCGTTCAAGTAGTCTGTAAGTAAGATTAGTGACATGTTCTACGGAAATTTTACCATTTTCCGAGAAGGAGTACTTACTACTCTCACGACAGATGCGCTCAACTTCGTTCAGCTGGCCCATGGTAGTTGCGGCCTCAATGTACTTGAAGTGAACATCGGGGTCCTCGCTGACATTGACAATGGAGCCGAGGAAGAAGTACAAGCCTTCCGCTGTACGGTGCTTCTCCAAGAGATCGATGATGCGAGTGGCACCCAATAAGTCAGAATACTTTTGGGCAATGCGAATGACGGCTTGCAGATTTTGGCGGATATTTGTTGTAAGCATAGCGTCAAGGCACTCGAGGGATAGCTCTACAGTCAGTTGACCAAAGTAGTTGATAAGCCACTCTTCTGGAAGCTTGTCGGTTTGGACAATGATGCGCTTGATAGCGGCGGGGTCATCATTGTGTTCCAAGGCTCGAGTGAGTAGACCAGCGTTCTCGCAAAGCTGAGCAATACGCAACTTGTCATAGTGATGGAACATCTCATTGCCCAAGATGGCGTCTGCAACCTGGGGTGCATTGAGCAAGTTCATCTCCAACAATTTAGTCTGCATGTGTCCTTCTTCCGGCAAATCATTTGAAAGAACGTCGAGAAGGAAGGCGGTAGCCTGTTGGATCATGCCTTGGGATTGGAAGATATCGACAACGCGATCAATGCTGACCAATGGACCGCCCTCATTCTTGGCCAATTGAGACGCGAACTCAGCACCCTTCTCTCCATTCACACGTACAACGTGTTGAAGGAGGACGTTGTAATCAGGTGTGTAGCCAACGCTGTTGCAATATTGGAGGATGAGGTCATAATGGCCAAGCTCTGCGAGTGCCGCGACAACCTTCTGAGGTACGTTTGCTTCCTTGTAGATAACCAAAGCGAGGTTCAGGTCATGCGGCTTAGCAAGGTCACCAAGCTCTTCAGAGCAGTGCAGCTTGCCCTCCTTTTGCCACTTTTCGATGAGATGTTTACGGCCCTGCGCAAACACAGGTCGAGCTAGCTCCAGAGTCTCCTCCTTGTTCAAGCCGCCCTTGTCCAGCAATTGACCAAAGTACTGCAGAAGCGTAGTGATCTGCCCGGGTTGGCTGGGAACTGCACGTAGTCTGGAGATTGTGTTCATCGTACGAAGGAAACCCCGCGGTGAGCTGGCAGCGACCTTGACTGCCTCCGCGTAGTTTCCTTGTGACATGAGCGTCTCGAATCGCTGCGAATAAAGTTGGTCTGCACCTGGAAGTCCACCTTTTGACGCCAACTTGTAGGCAATCTCAGCGCATGCCGGGTTTTCCATAATGTACGGAATCAAGGTATCTTCACGAATAGTCGTGTGGAGCACCTGTCCTCGCTTGTTAATGACAACTACACCAGTGCCTTCGTCATCACGAGCGGTAGTGAAGACTGTTTCCTCAGATATCCTGTTCAGGAAAAGAGCGGTACCAGTCTCGAGATCGTGGAGGTGAATGAAACCAAACTTCGTGATTACGATTAAAATGCCGTACTTGTGTGCAATATGGATGCCCAGTGGAAAGTCGCCAGTACCCTCGGCGGGCCAATGGATCGGGATGAGGCGCTTCGGGAAGGCAGGGTTCGCAGCGTTGTGGTCAACCTCGACGATATTGATCTTAGCCTCCCCAGTAGATGACTTGACTGCGAAAGCGAAGATCTTTGTGTCGGTTGATGCACCATCGAGGCGAAGAGTTCCGAAAGTAGCCGCGTGGCCCTCAAGAGGCTGGCTCACATTCCTTGCCTTTGAGAAAAGCTGCATGTTGCCACGAATGCCGCCGGCAGGGTTAGAGGTGATGCCAACCAAGCAAGACCAGCTTTCGTCATCGTTGGTCACGTAATTGATGATTTGGTTGTTCTGCACAGCGGGTTAGATGTGATTGGCGATGCCTAGGTGAGTCTGCATACCTCAAGCTGCTCTTGTCGGTCGAAGATTTTGCGCGGCGCAACAGCGTTCTTCGAGTCGAGGACATCCCAGTGATATACGGCTTTCGTGCTGACAAGCGCAAGAGTTGTCTGGCTGATCCACCTCCAAAACTGAATATCCTCTTGGTGGCTGTACGTTTGCAGGCGCTCCTTGGTCTCAAGGTTGAACAGCTGCAGTGTCCGGCCCTGTGCCTTGAGAGCTATGATAGGCTCGGTCAAGTGCATGATAGCGCTATCCGCGCGAATAGGTCTCCGAATGACATTGTTCGTATTCTTGAGGTCGATGATGACGGTCTCGGCGGGCGCGTTTGCTTCATTGTTGACCTGGCGCACGCAGACGTACTTGTCGGATTCAAGTGTCTGAATGTGTTGTAAGTAATCTTGATTTTGCTTTTGCTATGTCGAGAAGTCACATACACAGTTTTGCCATGATATCGATGCCGGCTGTAGTTCATGTCAGCTTTGTGATCCTTGCGGGTTCTGCTGCCGCCAACTTGTCGCTAAGACAACGTACGAGAATGTTCAGGTTCGTGAGCTGTCAATTGTTAGCTTATGCATGCCCCATGAAACACACTTTCAATTGACAACATACCAGCGTCGGCTGTGTGACGTGCAATGGAACTTGGCGCTGGGCCATGTTTGCGACAGTCCAGCTCCGAGCTCACCGCAGTGAGAGAGCGCGCAAGAATCGGGTATAGGAAAGAAAAGAGAAGAAGTAGACCCAGATGCACAACTCCGAAAGCGCGCAATAGGAAATGAGAGACGGGTGTTCAAGGCGGGGTGGAGGCTGGGGTAGGGGATGCTTTTCGTAGAAAGGAGCTCGTGTTGTTTCCACATACGCTGGATCGCCCTATCCGTGATGATGTAAGCACCCAATCAAGTAACGTGCAGCACCAGTAAGCTGGCCACACCAGTAAGCTGGCCACCCACCCAACCTGACGCGACGCTCCACGCCATTGAGCCACAACAACGCAATAATATTAGATAGAAGTAAAAGATATTATTCTTTATCTAGCTCTACATAAAGTCTAAGTATATCCTTAAACGTGACACTTTATACACGTTGGCGGCGCGCGCTAACGTCGCTCGCAAGTCTGGTTCTAGTCACCCCCTATAACTACCCTTTCTACCTCTATAATAATCTACTAAGCCTATTAGACCTAGAGCACCCTACTAGAAGTAATATATTAACGCTATTAGTCCTACTTTTATTATTAACGCTTATAGCCTTAATAGAGCTTCTTAATTTCCTCTATATATATTATTACTATTTATATTATAAGCTAAGCGCTTTTAGTAAGCTAGAGTATTATAACGCTTATTAGGCTCTCTAATTTTTAGCGTAGCCGCTCTTAGAGATAGTAGATCTACTACTAAAGCTACGCTACTATCTATAGTATTTCTAGCTACGTTATAGTATTATTATCTATAGCTATCTATAGTAGAGATAGTATATAGATAACTATAAGAGACGATAGAACGCGATCTAGATAAGGAGAGATAAGGCCTATCGCTTAAAAACCTACCTAAATATTCTACTATATAAATACTATTAGCTAGATCTATATATAGGCTATAAGGAAGTCTATCTTATTAATATAGTAGACGCTTTAGTAGGTAAGTGTAACGGGCTGAACGCCCTTTAGATAGCTCCTCGATGGGATCTCGGGTTAAGCCGCACGCTCGCCATCTGAACTGCGTTCAGACCGAGCGGCGCTCAGGCAGCGCGCTCAGACAACGCGCTCAGATACACCGGCATAACCTT